>NW_016827180.1:108808-113688 GCF_001698545.2 Rhinopithecus bieti | reverse complement strand
CTAGCAGCTGCTATTCCAAAGTCAGGTACTTCAAGTTTTTATTATTTTTCTTAACTATATAATAGAATTATTATATATATTATATGCTATATATAAAAAATATAGTATATCACATACATTTGTATAATATATAGCATATTATGTTATATATACTATATTATATATAGTATATATAATATACTATATATTTATATAATATATACAGCATAATATATATATATAGTATATTATATATGCTATATATGTAATGTATATAATAGCATCATAAAAGCATCCTTCATCCAGATCCTCTTCCTTATCGCTATGTTAAACCAACACATTTTTACCTATTTTCCTCAATGCATGATTAAGTTGTTCACTCTTTGATGGCTTCTCATTGTATCCCGTCCCCCTATACATATGCACACACACCCATACACAGACACCCCTTCCCCTAGACTTCAACACTCTCCACTATTATTCTTATTATTTAGCAAAAAGAGAGAAATCGGAGGTTATTCTTCTACTGCTGGTTCAACATTTTATTTGTTTTTCTTCGACTGCCAACTTCTTCACAAGAGTCCCCACAAGTAAAGTAATGCTATACTCATTCCTTCAGTTGCTCAGACTAAAAACATTTTAGCCTATGATTTATTCTTATGAAAGGAGTCTAAAAATTAGGCTTAAAATTATGATAAAGTCCAAAGTATTTGATTGTGGGTAGGATTTAATGATAAATTTAAGAGTATCTCTGTTCAGATTTTGAGTAAATTCGAGGTCAGAAACACCTCAATTTTCTTTTCTTTTTTTTTTTGGAGACAAAGTCTCACTCTGTCACCAGGCTGAAATGCAGTGGCGTGATCTTGGCTCACTGCAACCTCCGCCTGCCAGGTTCAAGCGATTCTCCTGCCTCAGCCTCCCGAGTAGCTGGGACTCCAGGTACATGCCACCATACACAGCTAATTTTTGTATTTTAAGTAGAGACAGGGTTTTATCATGTTGGCCAGGATGGTCTCAGTCTTTTGACCTCGTGATCCTCCCGCCTCAGCCTCCCAAAGTGCTGGGATTACAGGCATGAGCCACAGCACCCTGTCAGAAACATCTCAATTTTCTACTCACATTGGAACAAAGGGAATTGTATCAGGCCATTTTTGTGTTGCTAAAAAGAAATACCTGAGGCTGGGTAATTTATAACGAGGTTTAATTGGCTCATGGTCCTGCTGGCTGTACACAAAACAAAGTGCTGGCATCTGCTTCTGGTGAGGCCTCAGGAAGTTTACAATCAGCATGGAGGGTAAAGGGGTGCCAGTATGTCACATGGTGAGAGTGGGAGCAAGAGAGGAAGAAGGGAGGTGCCACACACTTTTAAACAACCAGATCTCACAAGAACTCACGAATGGCACCAAGCCATTCACGAGGAATCCACTCCCATGACTAAAACACCTCTCACCAGGCCCCACCTCCAACACCAGGGATTACTTTTCATCATGAGATTTGGAGGGGACAAACATCTAAACTATTTCAGGATTTCATCATCTGTCCTAAATGAGTGGCCAGAACTTGGTGGCTCCATTGATCTGTGGAGGATTTCCTGAAAGACCAAAGTTCAGTAGACACACAAAAGAGCATCTTTCTGATCTGCTGCCTGAGGCCTAATAATTCTTTCTCCGGAGGCATGTCAGATATTGACGTTCAAACCCATCCTCCGGGTCTTCAATCCAGTTGGACTAACACAGGACTGTAGGAAAACCCATCATGATACTAATGATCCAAGAGGGATTTCCCTATAATAAGTATTCTCGGGCCGGGCGCGGTGGCTCAAGCCTGTAATCCCAGCACTTTGGGAGGCCGAGATGGGCAGATCACGAGGTCAGGAGATCGAGACCACCCTGGCTAACATGGTGAAACCCCGTCTCTACTAAAAAATACAAAAAACTAGCCAGGCGAGGTGGCGGGCGCCTGTAGTCCCAGCTACTCGGGAGGCTGAGGCAGGAGAATGGGGTGAACCCGGGAGGCGGAGCTTGCAGTGAGCTGAGATCCAGCCACTGCACTCCAGTCTGGGCGACACAGCAAGCCTCCGTCTCAAAAAAAAAAAAAAAAATTATTCTCCTTTCTAGACATTTATAAAGACACTAAAGCATAATAGTAGGAAAAGTATGTATGAGCTTAGGAGTATGAGGACTTTGATTTAAATAGTAGATTTGTGATATTGAGCTTAATATTGTGACATTTAGTCAGTATGATCCTCAGTTTCCTCTTCTATTAAAAAAGTAGCTATAATTAAATATATGACACTCTATAAATTGGGATCTGAACAAGAACACAGAAATTACTTCGAATATGCTTAATAGAGGGAATGTAGCACAGGAACTGGTTATACAGGTAATGGAGATTATAAGCCAAACAGCAGACAATGGGGTAATCCAGCCATGAGCAACAGCAGGGAGTTTCACCATCCCTTGACTGGAGAGACTAAGGGAGGAGAGAACCTTAGTTATTTTGGCACCTCCAGTGGAGCCACCAAGTGGAAGTTTGAACCATGGCCTGCCATTCCTAGGGGAGCTGAAGCCATAGAGAAGATGCAGCCCAAAGCAGAGAGGGAGCAGAGAAACAGACTGGCTCCTCTCCTCACCCTCACCTCCACCAGTGCCTGAATGTCCAGACCCGGCCCAGAACCAGTGGCCAGGAGAGGCTGCAGTCTCCCTGCAACACTGACAGAGCAGAGGGAGGGTGAGGTGGGATCCAAGAACAGCAGCCCCAAGGCCTGTCCAAAATTTCATAAAATTAGTGTGAGAATTAAAGACCACGTCATATAAAAGCATCCATCACAAGGCCTCATGGATAGTGAGCTTTCAATAAAATGTTGTTCGTTTGATTATATGGTGCCATCCAAATAGACGGCACGATAACTGACCATGTTACCAAATCTATTGGTACAAAGTAAGGCTGCTATTACTTTTTCAGGAATAGTGAAAACAAAACAAAAGCCCTTCAGCAAAAATACATTACCAGCTTCCAAAGGAGAAGCTGCAGATGGTATTTGTGATTTTCACAGAAGTGCCTCAGTTAAATTAATTACTTATCTATTAAATGTTTAAGCTGGCAGCTCTTTTTGTCTAATGTGATCACTTCATGCAGAAACCAACAACCAATTAAATCAGAACAAATGACTAGCTAATCTCTAAGGTTGCTTCTGGCTCTACCATTCTGATTGTTCAGTCACATCAATGATAAAATGATAAAAGGTTTTGGGTTCTGCCATTCCTCAGTCCAGAGTATTACCTGAATCAGTATCAAGAATACATTGTCTTCCAAATATCTCAAATACACACTAGGCAGAGTAGAATTTATTTTAATTTTCGCACCTTTAAAGAGGACTTTTCCAAGATGATTTACTTGAGAAATGCAGTTTTCCATACCATAAATGAACACTGAAGAGACCTATAGTTTGTTTTAGGTTTTCTCTGCTCATAATGCAAATATTTATATATTCTGGATATGATTTGGTATGGATTTCTTATGCATAAACTAATTGGGGAATATCTCCTGAGTATAGTGATGCTCTTTATTATCATCAACATCATCATAATAGATCATATTTATATGGTGCTTATAGTGCCTGGCATTATTCTGGGTATTTTACATATATAAACTCATTTAATTTCAAGTTTATGAGGTAGGTACTATTATATTCCCCATTTTACAGATAAGGCAACTGAGGCACAGAGAGGTTAAGTAACTTGCTTATGGTCACAAAGCTTGTAAGTAGGAGCGCTGGTATCTAACCCTGGCAGCCTGACTCCAGAATTCAGGCTCTTAACTAGGGTACTAAGCTGAGGAGGAATAGAAGAGGATATACATTCTAACAAAGACAGTGATAAGCCAGGCTCCTTTCATTTTTATAAGGATGGCTTTCATGACTGACCCCTGCCCACTTCTCCCAAATTAACGTGTCTTCCAATCCCCTCTCCAGACTTGAACCACAAAGGTCTCCATTCCCCCCTCATTATCACCAATATCCTTTCCTCCACAGGGCCTTTGCATGAGCTGCTCCCTCTGCCTGGAATGCTCCTATCCCCTTTCGCCTGGTTGAACTCTCTGTCACCGAACTAGCTCTCTCTGGCCATGCTGAACCCTCATAAATAACTCTTGCAGTCCACGGCACCTCTCTTTCCTAGCCCTCATTACAGTTACAATTTGACATTTGTTTTACGTACCTCATGTCTAATTAGCTTCCTGTAGTATCCCCTGTGCCTAGAACACAATTATCATTCAATAAATACTTATTGACTGGCTTATTGATTGAGTAAATAATATGTGTCACCTCATTGGACTATGAACCTCATGAAGGAGGAAACCACGTTTATTCTTCCACTGTATTCTCAGCACCCAGTAAAATGCCTGACACATAAGATAACATCTATTGAGCAAATGTCTAAGCCACAGCACAGTTTTACTACCTCTATGACAATTATTTCCCAGGACCCTTAAAAAAATAACCTTCAATTCTTTTTATTTCCAAATAAAAACTCCAATATGAACAGAAGGCAGGGATTTCACCATTGTCTTCAGGTGGCCAAATCTGATAGAACATGCAAAAGCAGACGGGTGCGGTGGCTCACGCCTGTAATCCCAGCACTTTGGGAGGCCAAGACGGGCAGATCATGAGGTCAAGAGATCGAGACCATCCTGGCTAACACAGTGAAACCCTGTCTCTACTAAAAATACAAAAAAAAAAAAAAAATTAGCTGGGCGTGGTGGCGGGCACCTGTATTCCCAGCTACTCCGGAGGCTGAGACAGGAGAATGGCATGAACCCAGGAGGTGGAGCTTGCAGTAAGCTGAGATCACACCACTGCACTCCAGCCTGGGTGACAGAGTGAGACTCCGTCTCAAGAAAAA
>NW_016827180.1:92411-106163 GCF_001698545.2 Rhinopithecus bieti | reverse complement strand
TATTTCTCCACATCCTCTCCAGCACCTGTTGTTTCCTGACTTTTTAATGATTGCCATTCTAACTGGGGGGAGACAGTATCTCATTGTGGTTTTGATTTGCATTTCTCTGTTGACGAGTGATGATGAGCATTTTTTCATGTGTCTGTTGACTGTATGAATGTCTTCTTTTGAGAAATGTCTGTTCATATCCTTTGCCCACTTTTTGATGGGGTTGTTTGTTTTTTTCTTGTAAATTTGTTTGGGTTCTTTGTAGGTTCTGGATATTAGCCCTTTGTCAGATGAGTAGATTGCAAAAATTTTCTCCCATTCTGTAGAAAGACCTGTTTCTTTTCCATGCTTACTTCATCAGCCCAAACAGTCATAAGGCCACACCTAATTCAAGGGAGTATGAGACGCAGTTCTTTACTGCACTGCACACCTGGAAGGAGAGTGAGCTGTGGAGTGCCCTTGTGAATCCCACAATATCTTTCTAACCACTGTAGCCTCTCTCTAGGTTTTGCACATATCTTTGTACTATTTCTGAAGTTCATTTTAGTTATAGTTCATATTATAGCACACCTATATATAATTATACATATGCAATGATGTAAATTATAATATATATCATAATCACAAATAAACAAAACCTGGTCCTACCATCAAAGGACATTCCCAGCATTCTGCCATGTGTATCATCCCAAAGTTCAAAGACAGTGAATTCACGGGCTGCTCTGTCAACAAAGGAGAAGGAGTATCTCCTCCTCCCATCACCTCCTCAACTCTGTTCTGTCCTTGAGCCCAGAAGTCAGAGGAACCCAAAGCATTAAAAGATAGGTTGCTAAATGCTTTATTTGGAGAAGTGAAAATGTAGTCTTGGCCTTAGAGGAGAAAAAGCTTTAAAAGAAAATAAACCTACCCTTGACATTGATTTACTCTAGGCTTACTGGTCTCATAAGACTGAGAAGCTGCAATATATTTTAGAGGTGCTAGAGATTCCATAAATCCACATGGATGGCCTTCATCCGCTGACACTGAGTTCAAGTGCAGGGCCCCAAGCAAAAACCCCTGATGGTTCTATAATGGCAAGATAAACATCCCTGTCATAGAAGAGCCTCCCAATCCGGACCCTCAGAAAAGCAGGACAAGCTCAGACAGCAGTGAAGCCCAAGCTATTCACTCAGAGTGCACTAAAATTGCAGGACTTCTCAGAGGTTACAGCATCACACTAAATATGCAGGACAGAAATTAGTGGAAGACATGTACACAGGGACCTCTCTATATGTATACATATGCACACACACAGTCAAATGCAGATTTATAAAACCTTCATTTGCTGACCTCCTGTCCTCTGTTACCATTTATTTGCTTTGTAGAAGTATAGTCAATGTTATAAAAGCTCACAACATCATGCCTCATGTCTTCATCCAATATATCCAAATATTAATAGGCAGAGAAACCCTGGCCCTGTTTTATATTGCTTGCTAATGATAGCTTTGGGAAGATTTTCAAGTATCTCTGGCACATGAGCAAAATGTTATAACAACCATTAGCTAAAGCAGAAAAATAAATTTGGTCTTTGATGCTGACCAAACAGTAGCACCAATAATATGAGTCAACACATGAGCATATTCAGCAACTCTTTTATATTTTTCTTAAGGTAGAGACAGGATCTCACTGTGTTTTCCAGGCTGGTCTCAAACTCCTGGCCTCAAGCAATCCTCCTGCCTTAACCTCCCAAAATGCTGGGATTATTAGCATGTGCCACTTTGCCCAACCCCAGCAACTATTTATTACTTTGGATTTTATTGTTGTTGTTTCCTTCTTGGGATTTATTAAACTGCATGAAGAAACATTTCAGTCCCCAGTCATAAACTCAGCTGTTGTTTGAGGTTCATGTATACACTGGCCAACTCTTAGAGAAAGACTAATTTTTAAATAAATCAACAAAAAATTGCATTAAAATTAAATTAATTAAAATTAAATGAATTAAAATGTTAGGGAGGGATAATCTAAGGGTCTGAGAAACAAGCAAAATTGAATTATCTTATACTGGAGGTCTACAAAGCAAGGAGAACAGTAATAAGAGCTTGAATTTTGAAGTCACAGATGTAGGTTTAAATCATTGCCCTGACATTTACCAATAGCAAGAAAATAACCACATCATAGGGCCACACAAAGTCTCAATTTCTTCACCTGTAAAATAGAGAGAACAGCATCCAATTCCCACAATTGATGTGAGGATTAAACAAAATAATCCATACAAAGCCTTTAGTAGAATGCCTAGTACATACCAAGTGTTCAGCAAAGGCCATATGTTACCACTGATAGTATTTAATAGATTTACAAGGAAGGGAATTCTTTAAGTAAAATCAAGAGATGTCTTGACAATTATCCAAGTGTCCCAAGATGCTGAAAGACAATGTGAATCTGACATTCTCAGTGGCATAATTTTCTGGCTTCACAGTCTATTCATCTGGAGATTGGAGGTGACAGATCTGAACTCTTGGCTTTGGTGTCTATTTGATGTGCACTGAAAACAGTGAGTTTTTGTTTGTAGAGATTATTCTGTTGCTTGAACTATAGGGAAAACCAGTGGGCACATTGCTAATAAAGCTGTACCTCTGGCCTGCAGGCTTCCCGAATACCAATGGGTATTAAAGTTTAAGAGAAGGGGACCATAGCTTTCATGGATGCAAACAGATGAATGACAAGAAGAAAACTTGGGAGAGATCAAGTGTTTTCTGTGGCCTCCTCTAACAGACTGAGAGCCATGGGTGCTACTGTTTTGTGAACAGAAGACCTGCATTTAGATATTTGTTTTCAGTGTCTTCTCCTCTTTTTAATTAATGATGTCCCTATAACATGTCCTTTCATCTGGCTCAATAGCCTGAGGAATCTTCCTCAATTTCTCATTAGGAAGTAACTCAACCTTCAGTTCTTAGCCCTGGTTCTTAGCTCCATCTGCAAATTTGAATCACCTGGGGAGCTTTTGAAAGTCCTGACGCACAGGCCACACCCAGACCAATTGAACCTGACTCTCTGTAGGAGGAATCCACCCACCCGGAAGTTGTAAAGCTCCCTAGATAATAACAGTGTGCAGTCAATGTTAAGAACCACAGTTGAGCTAAACAATGTAGATATCATTATGTCTCACAATACATTGAGAAAACAAAGACAAGCCCAAATAGAGGTTGGTAATCAGTTAATCCTGAAGATTCACCCAATAAATTGACAAGTCAGATGTTGCTGGCAATCAAGTTGATGTGCACACACACACACACACACACACACACACCCTTCTGCCTGCCCTAGTTTGTTTTGATTACCATCTGGGAGGGGTATTTCTGCCCCTCTCTCTTCTCAGGAAGTTTACTGTCTGTACACATCTCATACCCTCAACATGATGATTTAGAAGACTAACTCCTCACCAAAGAGATGGTAACCCTTGAGATAAAGGAAAATAAGCAGGTAAGGACCTTTTCTCCTTCCTCCAGTAGATGAGGGGCAGTAAGCAGATCTGGGTAGTCTCAAAGTCACATCAGAGCAGAAAGGAAATTAGGAGAGATAACCCCATCTTCTGTATTTGCTATGTAAAGCACTCAGAAGATAACTACATCAGCCGTCTTACGAAATGAGAGAAGATAAATTTTAATCTAACTTGTATTTTAAGGACTCCAACTTGATAAAGTTGAGAATATTCATGTTTTATTTTTCAGCTTTCAGAATCGGCAAGGACACAGAAAGCAATGAATCCCCTTCACTTCTACTTCTGAGCCACAGACAATCACAGATAATCCCTGACTTCCCTCCCTCTGCTCTAGCTCAGAAACTAAGACTGTAGATTTGCTTGGCACCTTCCTTCAAACCAGTTTGTTTGCATATTTTTGCCTGGTTGAAAACCATTTTTGTATTTTCTCTGGCCCAGTTCTTGGCAACAGAGTCTCCTCCATGACTGGGATTGAGAATAGTGAAGCAGAGAGAGCCTTTTGCCTGGCACATGGACTTCCAGTCTATAGGACTCCAGGTGAAGGCACCTGCTTCAAAGGCAGCAAGAGGAGCCGGGGAGAGAGACAAGCAAATGCAGTGACAGGGAAAGAGACAGGCTAGGAGTGGCCTTGGGCCTCTTGTGGTTGGCTGATTCAGCTTGCATATGCAGAAATGAAAAATAGCTTCCCATGGAAAACAGGGTCTCAATTTAAACATATGTGTAACAATAGACTGCTGTGCCAGGGGAGTGTGAGCCTGGTTAATTTTTCTGTGAGGGCCCCACAGAAGATGGTTTGGGAGCCAAAGCCCTGAGGGTTTATGGTCCATAACAGATGGCCATCCCCATACAGTCCACAGCACCATTCTGTGTCCTCCTGGACCATGACAGATGGCCGTCACCATACAGTCCGCAGCACCACGTCCTCCTGTGCCTCCTCATCTGTGGTCTCTTCCCCCTCTCTTTCCTTCCTTTTAATCCCAGGGCTTGTTCAAGGTTTATAATCATCAGGCTAACTGTATAGCACCAAGGTACTTTCTTTTCTTTTCAGGATTCAGAGAGTGTCCTCAGTTCTAAAGTCCCTTTAGTAAGCAAAGAATCACCTAATTTTACAGACTTTAGGTCCAGTTCTTATCTTTCTTCTTTTAAGACTAGTCTTTTTAAATCCCCTTTAATTTGTTCTTGCTAGTTTCTTGCCTGCTTCTTCTGTTTCCCTTTCTACCTTTTGTCTCCAGCTCTTGGTTATTGTAACCATCAGCATTATTTTGACAACAGTGGTGCTATTTCTTTGTTCCCTTATTAGGTGTTAGGTGCTGGGTATTTTATTGTTGTTGTTCTTTTTAATTTCTTTTTGGTCAATTTCCTCTCTGTGACTCAGTTTCCTTATCTGTAAAATAGGGATAATAATAAAGAGCTATTTTAAGGACAAACAAGTTGATTTTTGTAAAACATTTAGAACAGTGCCTGTATGTAGTAAGTGCCAAACAATGTATGCTGTTGGCATTGTTATTTACAGTAAGTTGTTGGCTTGGAAATACAAGTGGGGTCAGAGGTGAGTGGAAAGAGTGGAAAATAAGTAGAAAGCAGGAATATTTTGAATGTCTACCTGATAAATCCAGTCCATAGTGATTCTTACATAATTTTACTGGTTGCAAGAAGTTCAAAATTCAAGACATATATTAATCTCTTTTCACACTACTATAAATACTACCTGAGACTGCATAATTTATGAAGAAAATAGGTTTAACTGACTCACAGTTATGCAGGCTTAAGAGGAAGCATGACTGGGAGGCCTCAGGATACTTACAATCATGGTAGAAGGTGGAGGGGAAGCAAGCACATCTTACCATGGCAGAGCAGGAGAGAGAGAAGAAACGGGGAAGGGCCACACACTTTCAAACAATCAGGTCTCCCGAGAACTCACTCACTATCACAAGAATAGCAAAGGGGAAAATCTGCCCCCACAATCCAATCACCTCCCACCAGGCCCCTCCTCCAATTCAGCATGAGATTTGGGTGGAGACACAAATCCAAACCATATCATATATTTTGGATTAGTTTCCCAAAAGGCCATTACATTGTATTTGCCCAAATTGTAGCAGGTTTCACTCCTTTCACTTAACATGGAGAGACTTGCCTTATAACTCAGACCCATAAGTTTGGTGTTTCATTTTCTGCAGGTGCTCAATGTTATCAGGTTATGAATTGAAGTTTCTCCATATTTTTAATGCTGAATGTGTCTTCTGACCTACCAGTGTCTGAAGGGTCAACTGAGTCCCTAGAAGAATGTCTGCCTTTCTGGATTAAAGAGACCTTTTATTAGACCCTGACAACATCTAAAATGTGCTCCTTTAATTCTTTCTTCATACACATAATTTATGATCTGTGTGCAGCCTCTCACACGGGTGCTTTCCAGTGACCTGCCGTAGGTTAACTCTTCATTTTTTGAAAGATGTTTTTCTCATTTACTCTGATGACCAGCTGGCCTCAGCCAGGTGGCCACAGAGGGCTGTTACCCAAACACCTGGCTGTTTTGATCTGCCACACACATTTTTCCAGGCCTTATTATAAGGCTTTTAAAAAAATAGTGGCCAAACGTTCCTTTTCATTTTCTCTTCTCAGTGACTAAGCCCATTGCCTCTTTCTGTGTCTTTAGGAAAATCAGACCCACAAAGAACTACCCTCAACCCCAAACAAGAGCAGACTACGGAGCAGATTTGGGACACATGACATTCTAGATTTTATTCCAGCTTAATTTAAGTTGCTACATTATTTCTTGCCTATGATCTCCTATTAAACGAATACCATATTTTTCTCAGCAGCTGAATGTGGCAGCAATCCCTCAGGCAATGTCAACATGTTCCAGCAATGGTGCCTAGGAGCTGGGGATAACCTAGACACAGCCTCTGCTTACCTGTAACTTAGAACACTATCTTTGGCCTCAAGATAACTTTGATAAGAGAAAAACATAGAAATTGTTCTCTACTTCTAATGCTCATTAGAAAAGTCCCTTAAAGAAAAAACTCCTTTTTCTGAGCTAGCCTTAAGGTGTAGAGCACAACCGCAGTATTTAGGTAAGGATTGCCTTAGCTGTATGTACTCTATGTGTATTTAATTATATTTGTATCTAGCCTTAAAGGCAAATCTGATGCTTCAAATTTGGGAGGTATAATATTACATGCAACAGACCCCTAGTGTAAACTGATTTCGACTCCTTGAGTAACTCCAAATAGTAATTAAGAACTTAGGAGTTGTAGCCAAACAGTGTGGCTTTAAATCCTACTTTTGACACTTACTGACTTTGGCAACCTTATTCCTTATTAACCTCTCTAACCCCTCTTTTCTCCCTTCTCTCTGAAAGGCAATGGTACCACCTATGTTACGGAGTTATTATAAATATCTGATATTAATATATTTCAGATACAGTGCCCTGGCACTCACTGGGCAATCACTAGAGGTAGTTAATAGCTGAGACTGTTGTCATCATTACAATATGTGATAACATGTCATTTTACCCAAGTACACTTTGAATTGCACATGCTCTGAGAGTGGTGTGCAGGAGGAACTCAGTTAGTGAATAAAATTACTTACCAGCTCAAGAAACTTTGCTGAGTTGCTACTCATTGTTAGTAACCCTTGAGTGGTAAAATCTTTGTTTTTTTGTTAAGAAAAAAAAATGTGCATCACATGAAAAAGATAAATGGATGTATATTTCAGTGAAGATATGATTTAGGAGAACACCAGTCAACTGTATAGACATTTCTATATTTGTAATTTCAAGGAATATTTGAACATCTTAAACATATTTCTTATAGATACTGTTTTAATCATATTTTATTATTTTACAATCCTTATAACAAAGAGGAGAGATTTTGCTAAGTGAAAGTGAAACACTGTTTCCTACTAGATGAAGTGACAAGAGCAGAGGTCAGCTGGCAAACAAAAAAAGAGTAGCTGGCACTTCTTCTTCTTCCTCAGAGATTGATGATGAGAGGATCAACGGCTCCACAAACAACTTGGGAGGGTGAGCCACAATTCTAGGAAAGAGAACTGTCATTCTAATCTTCTAGCTGCTAAGGAACATTCAGTGGCTCTGTGAATGGCCAGCTGTGATAGCACAATCACAATTTATAGCTGATCTTTAGAGGATCCACTAACACATTTCCAAGGAGTCTTGTGGTTGTCATGGAAATGTACACTCAAATTGTCTTCAAGAGAACCTGTTGTGGGGGCATGATTGGCTTGTAGGTTCCAGCTGCCACCCTTCCCTTTGAATTTACCACTCCAAAGCTATCCTTCCCCCAGACTACTCACAGCTAGCAAGTAGCATGGTAAGAGGGCAGGTATGAGGGCCGGCCCATTGCTGCCCAGTGAGCATTCTTCTAAGAGACACTTTTGCTCAGGGAACCCATCATCCTGGCTGAAACTTTCTCAGAGCTGTGCTACAGTCTGAGACCTTGTCTACCCAATTCTTCCTTCCCTCTCTCCTTTTACAGGTGTCAGACCTGCCTTGTAGTCTGAAGACTCTCCCTGCCTATAATTGCTCCCTTTCTCTTTATCTTTCCAGGCATTTCCTCCAATAAAACTTGTAGGTCTTATCCCATCTTGGCTGCTTCTTGGAGGATTTGAACTGGCATTCCTGTCCACCAGATGTGATTCACAAAGTAATTGGGTATATTAGTCTCTGAGTGGAAAATCAATTAGTAGTGACTGCCCAGAGCACTCTCCTGTGAAAATCTCTGAAACTAAGTCTGCGACCCCAAGAAAGTGTGCTACAATTGGTTATCAATGTCTGCAATGGGCATAGAAGGGAATAGAAAGGCACGCATGCCTTGTATTTATCCATCATGAACACAGTAGCTAGGTAATGCTAGCCTAGGCTTTTAACTTTCCTATGAAGTTATTTAGTGTTGTTAAATTTTAAAATTCGAAATGTTGTAAAATTGCAGTTAAAATGTAGAACTCTTAGCTAAATATCAGTGCCTCTAAACTTGGCATCTTTTTGAGTGGCACACTAAAAGTAAAGCAAGGTAGATGTTTTTATTCTTTTTTTAATTTTATTTTTCATTTTGTGGGTACATAGTAAGTGTATATATTTATGGGGTTCATGCGATATTGTCACACAGGCATACAATGTATAATAATCACATCAAGGTAAGTGGACATCCATCACCTCAAGCATTTATCATTTCTTTGTGTTATAAACAATCCAATTATATTCTGGTATTTTTAAATGTACAATAAATTATTGTTTACAGTAGTCACTCTGCTGTGCTATCATATACTAGATCTTATTCATTCTACCTAATTACAGTATATTTTTGTACCTATTAACCATCCCCACTTCCTCCTTCCTCATCCCCACTCCCACCCCCACCATGCTTCCCAGCCTCTAGTAACCATCATCCTACTCTCTATCTCCCTGAGTTCAATTATTTTAATTCTAACTCCCACAAATAAGTAAATAAGTGGTAATCTATGAAGTCTGTCTTTCTGTAACTTGCTTATTTCACTTAACATAAAGTCTTTCAGTTCTAACAAGGTACATATTTTAAGCCTCAATTTCTTCATCTATAAATAAGATCTAAATATTTACTACTTCCCAAAATTATTGTGAAGTTTAAACAAGATTATATTAGAAAAGCTTGCAGCAAAATATTATGCTATTTTACAAGAACTCAGTGTTAATGTTTAATATTATGGTGTCGCTTGACACATAAAACCATAATTTTAAGGTGCATATCTTTATATATTATACTGATTAATAGTTAATTCAAGACAGCACAGCATGGCTTTCTCATACATTTAACTAAGGAATATGACAAACTCAACCAAAGTAATACCATGGTTGGGTTTTTCTCCCTTCTTTCTGTAATATGGGCATCTCACATGGATTGCACTGTTATTGGAAGCTCAGGTCATCTACATAGTGTATAAATAGCTAGATGATGAGACAAATAACATTCTTTGAATTCTGGAAGGACCATCCTTTAAAAATAATTTGTCGTCAGTGAGAGAGACTGAAGCGTAACACTGTAAATTAATAATAACTTCATTGCGCTTCCTATAAACTCAATAAAAAGTTCTCATCAAAATTAATACATAAGGGATACTAATTTTAAGACAATGGGACTTCCTTTTGAAAAAAAAAATAATTTATTTTTGGTCAGTTCCATCTGCCAGGTCTTCCAAGTCATGTCATTACCCTCCAGCAGTATGTTCCCCAGGCTTCTCTCCCTGTCTGAGCCACCTCCTACACACACGGCTTCATTCCAGGTAAACTTGTTTACTATTTCACTGGGAAAATTAAGCCATCAATCTTCAACTCCCTAAGCTTCTTTCTCCCACCCCTATAAACTTGTCTATATCCAACCCATCTCTGCCCTTCTAGGCTCTCTTCCAGTTCAAGCTTAATCTTTCTTTATGAAGCTTGATCCCTTTCCTCTATGCTGGAAGCTTGTTCAGTTATCATTCCTTCTCCCTCCTTCTTTATATTGGAGTTTTTATTATGCCAGGCCATATTCAACAGCATAGCACATGCATGTTAAGTCATCTCTCACTTCAGAAAGCCCTCACCCGAACCACATCTCCTTCTTCCATCCTTCCTGTCATGGGACAGTTTCACAGTTTTAGGTTCCACTCTTTTACCTCCAAGCTGTCCTTCAAACTCTACAGTCTGATTTCTACTTTGAGCTCACTCCACTGAAGCCACCCTGATAAAGGGTACTACTGACCTAATGTGCAAATCCTATGAGTATTTTAAGTCTTTATCTTACAGGATTGCTTGGAAGCTCTCAACATTACTGACGGTTTCTTTCTAGAAACTTCCTTTATTGGTTTCCATGCTACCCCTCTCTCTTTACATTCCTTCTACTTCTACTACCATGCTTTCTTATTCCTCCTTTGGCAACCCTTCTTTCTCTGACCATTCTTTCACAACTCATTGAGCAATTAGTCATTGAGCAACTGCTATGTGTCAAGCACCTTTACAGGACTGAGGTGAAAGGTTGAACCAGACACAGACCTTACCAGCAGGAACTAAGCACAAAGGGAACAAGAGGCAAACAGTCCATTTTACTTAGTACAATAACTCTAAGAAAGCATCTAGAAGGGTACTTTTCCTGGGGAAGGGATTGCTTTAGATGTGGGTTTTGAAGGATCAGTAGGAGTCTGCTAGGCTCAGAGAGAACAAGGAATGTTCCTGGCAGAGGAACAACTTGTGAAAAAGCCGGAGGTTAAGATAGAATGTGTATCCGGAGAATCTCAAATGGGTTAGGTTGACTAGTGCATGTATTGCTGAGAGGAAATGGTGTTAAGATGAGATAAAAGGGATAACATGATAATAAAGGCCCACAAAAATATCAGCTGTTACCCACATTTCTATACTCAGATCTCTTTCCAGTTTCATCCATTCCTGTTGCTTTGCCTCTCCACTGGATGTTCATGACTCCTGAATCCATAACACTGGTCAGGACCTCATTGCTGAGTACTGGGTCCCTAGGTCCAGCAGCCAATAATAAGTACCCTTCCATCTGGATGTCCCACAGGCACTTCTAATATGTAGGAAACAAAATTCATAATTTAGCTCTCTCACTGCCTAAAAACAAAACAAAATGCCTTTGTACTCTTTCCATATTCCCTATTTTAATGCATAATACTGCATTCTATTACTAAAGCAAGAAACCTGGGAATCATCCCTGAATCGTTCCTTTATCTAATACAACATTCAGGTGAGGACTAAGGTTCCATAAAGTAAACTTTTTTTTATTTGTATTATGTATTATGTCTCCTTCTTTCTTTTCCCTCCACTTTCACTAATTTAGTTCAGATTCTGCCATCATTCCTCACCTGGACAACGACTCTTTACTAATTAATCTCCCTGCATGTAACTGGAGAGCATCCAGTCTACCCTCTATAAAATGCATTGAGTGATGGATCTAAAATAGTGCTTTCCCAACCTTACTGCTATCCAAAAAGTAACCTGATTTGCCAAAACATGGGCCCCTTTCCTGGAGACTCTTATTCAGTAGCTCTAGGTGGGGTCTGATAATTCACACTTCTAATAAAGCTCCAAGGTGATGCTAACACAGCAAAAATACAAGCCACACGTGGAGCAGTGCTGATCTAAAACCATCTGATACAGTTACTCTACTTCTTAAATTCCTCAATCATTCTCTATTGCTTAGGGAACTTCAAAGGCTTCACTTTGCGATTTAAGACCCTCCATGATCTAGCCACTGCCAAGCCCTGCCACAGGGTTTTTCATCACGCCCCTGACCTGCATGTGCCATCTGCAGCTCTTCTGAGCTACTTGCAGCTTCTTAAATTCATTCTGCCTTTGCCCATGCTCATAAATCTCCTGCCAGCACCCCTGGCCTCACTGTCCTCTTCCTGGCAAACACCTAACCACCTTTTCAAACTCAGCTCAAAAATAGCATCCACAGTGAATCCTTGTGCAAGCCACCTCCCTGCTCCATCCCCCCAAAACTGACAATTCTCTCTTTTGCAACTGCACTATTTAATCACTTATATTTATTATGAATCCATAAACACTTCACTTTACATACTGACATAACTGTCCGCTATTTGTCTGCTTGACAACTGCATGCTCTTCAATGACAGGACTATGACTCATTCATATTTGTGTCTGCATACACTGTAGTACCCTTTACCTAGCAGGTGCTCAATAAATGCTGAATGAACAAACATCATCATAGTTCCCATTCATTAGTATTTACAATATGAAAACCATTGTGCTAGATACTGTACATACATACACAGATATAATATATACCTATAAATTCATTTAATCCTCACAAAAACTCTAGGAGGTACATATATTATAATCCCAATGTTACGGGAAAGGAAACCAAGGTTTATAGAATTGAAGAACCTGTTTTGCAAGGTCACATATCTAGTAAATCACATATCTAGTAAGTAATAGAGTCATAAATTAAAGTCACGTCTGATTTTAGACTCCAATCACTTCACTACTGTGCCCTCCTAAAGTGTAACTATGTCATCAAATTAGCATGTTGCCAAGGATTCCACCTCAACATCACACTGTTCTATAGTTAAGGGCCTCAAACATTAAGAAGAAATAACCTAAGTATAGAAGACTCCACTAAATAAATCCATAAAACACCATACCCGGCTTATGAAAATCTTCATGGCTTTTGTTCCTAGTACATTGTCACTTTTGGTTTTAAAATAAGAAATTAAGCATACCAGCAATAAATATCTAGGTCTTTGCCCTGTATATTTTAAGAGGAAACAGTCCTTTGTAATAATAATAATTATTATTATGGCATTATTCTACCCCAGCATTTGTCAAAGAAAACTAGCTCTTGGAGATGCTCCAGGAAAAATAAATGGTCAAATAAATTTGGAAACCCCATACCATAGAGTCTGCTTCGTGGAGATTCATAATGCATGTATGTTAAAATCTTCTAGACATCCTGCAGTTTAGATCTGAAAAAAGCTACATATATTCCTTGAGTGTCCCAAACGTATTTGATCATAGGACCCTTTACAAAGAACTAATGTTCTGTAGAGCACGCTCCAGGGAACACTGATTTTAGCCATGTCTTTTTGGCTTAAAATAAATGGCACAAAGCTGCACAGCTGACATTTTTTGCCATGTCCACATACTTTGAACTGAGCCAGTTCCACTTAGGGGATCCTTAGTCATGAGCTCATTACTTTCATTGTCTTTGAGCACCAAGCGCTGTATTTTTACTATTTTACTTGCCAAGCTTTGAGACTTTGTATCATAATTTTTTTCATGTTAGAGAGAAATTTTATTGGGTTCTTAATATATGGATCACAAAAGGATATACAATCCTTAAAGCGGTTGGTGTAAAAGTTAAAGTGGATGGGAATATAATAAAGGGTAAAATTAGCATTATGGTCTTTACAGCGATGTCCCAAATTTAGCTCTAACTTTCCAATGGCTAAAGCAAAAAGGGAAAAAATTTTACAAAATGCATCATGTCCTTAAAAGGAAGACAAACCAACCACTCAGTAGGAAAATGGGTTTTCCTGGTACTGAGACATCAGAGCAATATCTCTTGTGAGACATTATGGGGTGTGGTGGACAAAGCCATTAAACACATCCCACAGTAAAATCAATTGCAAAGGATGCTCAGCTGCTGTTTAGGAAAACCTGTGCTGTGAACCAAGAGCAGTTCAAACTGAAGTGCAGTTAAGCTAAAGCACTTCCATAAGGAATGAGGTAGACAGTTCTCTGATGGTTTTTTTTTTTTTTTTTTTTTTTTTTTTTTTTTTTT
>NW_016827180.1:89576-91959 GCF_001698545.2 Rhinopithecus bieti | reverse complement strand
CGCCCGTCTCGGCCTCCCAAAGTGCTGGGATTACAGGCTTGAGCCACCGCGCCCGGCCTCTGATGGTCTTCTTAATCCAAGGGAAAAACTTTTCTATCTAGAGGAGTGTGTGGACTGTAACATCAGCAAATGCTCCTGCATAATTATTTCTTGCAACAAAGATTTGATAGGGATTGGATGGAAAGAGATCAGGGACTGCAGGTTAGATCATCAGTGTTGTTGGTTAAGAGCAGATCCAT
Organism: Rhinopithecus bieti; assembly: GCF_001698545.2. NCBI lineage: Eukaryota > Metazoa > Chordata > Mammalia > Primates > Cercopithecidae > Rhinopithecus > Rhinopithecus bieti. The sequence continues at coordinate 91,720 of NW_016827180.1, read as the reverse complement.
ATGCTTTGATATTGAACAGTGATCTGGGGGAGAGGTGAGAATAACAGCCAGCTATAAGAAATATTGGTTCACCTTTCTTAGTCTGTTTGTGCTGCTATAATAAAATATTATAAGCTGAGTAGCTTATAAACAATAGAAATTTCTTTCTTCCAGGTTTGGAGACTGAAAAGTCCAAGATCAAAATGCAGGCAGGTTCAACAACTGGTGAGGACCATACAAGGCACCTTCTCACTATGTCCTTACTTGGTGGAAGGGGCTGGCAGGCTCCCTGGGTTCCCTTTTATAAAGGTACTGATCCCATTCATGGAGGTGGAAACAGTTCCTAAAGGCCCCACCTCCAACTGACCTTGGTGGCTAGTATTTCAACATATGAATTTTGGGGGGATACAAACATTCAGACCACAGCATCAGCCATATGGAATATGAATCTATTTGAAAAGATTCCAGATTCCAAGATACCTGCAGGAGTAGAGGGAGGAGAGTTCCACACAGCTTGCCGGCCAACATGTGCTGAGCCAACTTGTCCCCTTGGCAGCCCGTGACTCGGCTGCACAATCACGCTTGCTGCTCACCACTCATTTCTGGCTCCATCGAACAACATTTCATTGGCTTTTCAGTGTATCTTCTGTGCACGCTGTTTGACTAAACTCTTTGATCTACATCAGCACAATTAAACATTTCTGACAGTGGCATCACTGGCAATGTGTAACATGAAACCAGGCAGAAGAAAACAATAGCAGGCTATTTTCCAGCCCTTTAAAGTTAACTCTGAGAAATTCATGTTTCATGGATCTCTGGCAGCCTCATTTCCTCATCAGCCAACCTAAGCCATGCTCAGGTAAAGTGGCTATGGCTTTTTCCATATAACGTTTAAGACAAAGCTACAAGGAATAAAACTGCACCATAAATAATTTGGAAATTTCTTAATGGACAGTTTCCAGGGCACAATCTAAGACCTAATATGCTTAACAAATCACTTAAAAGTGAAATAATTGAGTCTTAGAAACCAAATACATCAGCCTTATAGACTTTTTTAACTCACATAAATTATTTTTTGAGCTGTCTTACCTCTTTTCTATGTCCCTATCAACTGTGTTCTCAAAGCAAGCAAATAGGAGGTAATATAAAATGTAAAGACTACTATGGTTTGAATGTAAAATTCAAAAACTCACGTGTTAGAAACTTAATCCCCAAAGCAATGGTGTTGGTAGATGGGACATAATGAGACGTGTTAGGTCATGAGGGCTCTGCCCTCACGAATGGATTAATGCTGCTATAAAAAGGGCTTGTGGGAGTGGGATCCCCCTCTTCTGTTCATCCTCTTCTGCCATGTAAGGACATGTTTTTCCTACCCTCTGGAAGATCTACCATTCAAGGCCCATTTTAGAAGCAGACAGACCAGGCCCTAATCTGCCAGTGCCTTGATCTTGGACTTTCCAGCCCCCAGAACTGTAAGAAATAAATTTCTATCCTTTAGAGATGACCCCATTTCAGGTATGGTATTCTATTATAGCAGCACAAAACAGACAACAAAAACTAAATCTGAGCTAGTTAGGTAACAGCATTTCACTGAGAGAGAACTTTACAGAGATTTTAAAACTTTCCATGACAACTGTCATCCAAGATTTCAATTTGTTCCAGTCATCAATCTTGCTTTTAGTGACTTTGGTGCTTGTAGAACTCAAAGGTAGAGCCTCCTACTCTCTTCCCTCTGTGCTGGAAGGCAAAACTCTCTAAATGTATTATATATATAAATGTCATATTTATATGACATTTGTGAGGGATTCAAGCATAAAGCTTTGATGAACAGAAAACTGATCCTATGATATGCACGAAAAGGCTAATAAAAGGCCCAGTACATCAACAAACAAAAGTTTACTATGTTGCTGAGAATATGTTAATATCACATTTTATTAAAAGAACAATCATAAGTGCAACATGACTCATTTGAAATTTGGTAGCATTGAGGGAGAATTTATTATTCAGAGCACTAATCACATCTGTGTTGCTTTTTCTTCAGCTCCTACAGATTTGACATTGAAAATGAAATAAAGGCCGGGCGCGGTGGCTCAAGCCTGTAATCCCAGCACTTTGGGAGGCCGAGACGGGCGGATCACGAGGTCAGGAGATCGAGACCATCCTGG
>NW_016827180.1:79968-87853 GCF_001698545.2 Rhinopithecus bieti | reverse complement strand
AGAAAATGAAATAAAACTAGACTCTCCATTCCCTTTATTTAAGTAAGCATGCACAAAAAAAAAAAAAAAAAACAAACAAGAAAACACTTTTTTCTGTGGTGAAAGCTTTTCATAATTAATCATCATTAAGCAGATCTTCTGCAACTTCAGTCCTGGCTGGTCACTCCTCATAGAGATTTCACATTATTTTTCACAGTAAATTGTGATAAAAATGAACCTTTGCCTTTTTTAAAACCATCAATTTCTTTTAACCACACTTTAATGAAATAGTCACTTCTCATGGCCATGATCTTTTCTTCACCTGAAACTGCTTCATCTCCAAAATCTTAAACTCCAAACTTTTATTTTCTAACCACAAAATGCTATCTCACCAGCTCTCAAGTCCCTAAATCAGAATCCTTTGCTTTTAAATTTCATTCAGATTTCATGTGGCTTGACTTCTCAATTTTCTCCTCTTAGCATCAGCTCGTTCTTCCAGGATAAGCCAACAAGTCATTACTTCAACTCCTCACCAGCTGGAATATTTAATTTCTTCACCCACTTAACCTTTTTGCTTACATCGATTTTTCAAATTATTTAACCCTTTCTCCACCTACTTTCTGTGTTCCTCTCTGCAGACCATGGATCACCTTTGACAAAGTTGATGCTATCATATCAAGTGCTACCACTAAAATTTTGTGGTTTTGAAGTTCTGCCACACCACCTATCAATTTCTTGTCCTGAGTTGGTGAATTCCCTCTTGTATTTAACAAAGGGGATATTTTAATATTTCAACCCTATCTCAGAGCCCCTTAGCCCACTCCTTATTTGCTGCTCTCAGGAGATGAGTTTGCCTCTGACATCGCAGAACAATGGAGACAATCCATAATGAATCTTCTCAACTTCCCCCTCCTCGCCATCACCAAATTTATCCGTAGTCATGCTTCTTTTTAACCTTATTCCCTGTCATCACTGAGGACTAGGCATTCTCTTTCCGTGCATCAATTTTTCTCTTTTCCCATATTTTGGGGGGCTTCTCTATGCATTTTCTTCCGTATTTTAACCTTTTGTTTTCAATAGCTCCTTCCTCTCAACCAAATTTTCTCATTGTTTTCCAATTAATAAAAACTTTCCTTTAATTCAGTGTCTTCCTCTGGCCAGTTTCCCTAGCTCTCTTCTCTTCTCCTGAGCAACCCCTAGAAAGAATAATCCATAGACACATCTCTATTTCTTTATCACACATTCATTTCTCAATTCACTTAAAACTCTTCTAGCACTTTAACCACTTTCCTGAAACTGTCTTTCTGAGGTCAACCAAGGGCCTCTTTATCTAACAGTCTAATGACATTTCTCAGTCCTAATCTCATGGTGCCTTGCTGCACCCAGTGTCACAGCAGTTTGCATCTCGCTGCTTGTGAAACTCTCCTTTAGATTCTGTTCTTTACAGAGAGTAAGTATTACCTTTTCGCTAGTATTTCTCAGACCTGCTTCTTCACTATTCTCATTGGATGGGGTTGGAAAGAACCCATTCTAATCACATTTTCTTCTACATACCAGGTGAGGGGAGACTCTTTAGGCTTATTTGTAGTTCATTTGCTATCACTCTCACCAAACTGGTAGCTAAATATGTAGTAGAGCTGTGTACTAGTATTTGGTCTATTCCATCCTTCCCCTTTCCTTAAGATGCATCCTCATTTGCATTCCTCACAATAATGCCTGAAGAACACATTTTTCAATGAGCTAGTTAGTAAGCCTGGGGCCTTCATTTAGCATTATACAAAGGTCAAAAATTTTAAAAACACCATAGAGTGTTTTGCACATTTACAGAAAAATAAAAGATAATTATGTGGATGTCATCTTCTTAGCAATCAGATAATAAATTTATTTTATTTGAATGCATTAATAGTAGGCGTGTTTTTACAAAACACTTGAAAGTCTATGTCATTAGCTCCTGAGGATCTAGCTCCAGGGAAGAGCTGCCAGAAGGGTTCCATTCAGAAATCAAAGTGTAGCCCTTTTGCTTTGTGTATGGAGCCTTTCTCTTTGTAACCGCCAGGCTCACTGCCAACAGGGTGATGGATTCACAGCTCTTCTTCCCTTCCCAAGCAGCAGCCTCTGTGACAAGAACCCTCTTTGCTCCCCAGCAGCCTATTTGAGGGCAAGCCCTTGCCTGTGGCACTGTAACAACAGTGAGGAGAGCCACATCTTAGAGCTAGGAAGCCCCAAAGCCCTTTTCCTGCTCCAGCCTCCCAAAGGGAGATTTACCCACATAATGAAAACTACCTCGAGTGTCAAGGAAGGATGTTAGCAATATTTTCTACATTTTCTCTGAGATTACCAAAGTATGAACGTATTGACTTCAAGGGGATAATGTGAGAAAACAAAGTGGCAGAACCAACAGAAACCCATTCTTCCTGCACAATAACATTTTGTATTTCTGAAATGATTAGGCAAGGTAGAAATGCACTAGCATTCTGGAAATATGGAGTGACCTTAAAGTGAAATGTCTAAAAGCTGTCCTTTTGAATATCTGTGAACTTTATTCTGAGCTGTTGATTTTATTTTCCATTTTAATCCACTTGTCCTCAATATGAATTTGAAAAAAAAAAAAAAAAAACAAGCTATTCTTTTCAGTGCTATTACAGATCATCAGGCCTGGAACCACAAGCATAGATTTTTTTTTTTTTTACACAAGTCCCCCCACCAAGGGGCACGGTACAGGAAATCCATTCTTGCAGCCTGGATGGTGGGGAATCCTTATTTACACCAAGACTGCTGACATAGCAATGCAGAGATGAGTGCTCACAGAAAAATATGACAGAGAAGGACAATACGACAGAGAAAGACAACCTTTGCCACACATAATTTGCATGAGCGGCTCCTGAGGGGATGGTAGGCGCTGGAAAATGTGCGGAAAGAACAAGCTGTTTGTTTGCCATAAGGAACAGAGGTGCAGAAGCCCAGACACGTGACAAGGCAGTCTGTTGTAAAAGGGCCCTTTCTGTCCCAAACCCAGCAATTTTTTCCAAAGGCACTCTTCAACCCCCAACATGTTGGCACATTCCAAGGGCAACAGATCTCCCAGGCCAGCTCAGCCTTACTAAGGGCAGTGGGATCTGACTAGGCCCGGAAAGAACTCTCTCTAGTAAAGAAGATGGCCATAGAGGCAGTGAGAAGGATGTATGTGTGTAAGTGACCACAATCTACAGGTTATGTGCTATAGGAAGATAAGCCTTTGCAGAACAGAAAGGAGATGTGCTCTCTAGAGTTCTTACTATTTTTAGTGTCACAGAAAAATATTTACTGTGTTCAATCACCACATCTATTGAAGGCAATTTATGTTCATTATAAAACAAGCTCATCATTTAAAATTGTAATGAGAGATATCACAACTATGCATGCAGATGTGATTGCACAGAAGTCTGCCAGATTTGGAACCATCCAAACACTCCCTGCCTTCTCCTGGGGATCTCCCAGGATGTTTACAGCTGTGTGGAGCCCTTTTTCGGCATCCTTCAGCTCGTGGGACGTGAGCCTACCGATCATTTCCAAATACAAAGCTCTAGTGGACAGGACAGCATTGTTACATGCTTTAGTGCTGTGCCATTTGAGTATTCCTCATTTGGGGAGTGGGGAGATGGAAAACAGGGCACATTTCATTACACAGCTTTTCATTCATCTGATCATTGCTCAATGTATACTGTACACTCTCGGTGTTCCAAATTAGGTCCTCGTGGAAAGAATGATGAAGTCTCTATTATCGAAAGAAATGGATATAAGCAGGTAAAGCTCAACTTATTTATAACCAAGGTGTCTCTGTAAATTCTACACAAACACACCACATGGATTCCAGCAGTCCCTCAGCATCCATAGGGGACTGGCTCCAGTACCCCACAGATAACAAAATCTGCAGATAGTCAAGTCCCTCATATAAAATGATGTAGCATTTGCATATAACCTATGCACATCCCCCTGCATACTTTAAATCATCTCTAATTACTTATAATACCTAATATAATGTAAACACCATGTAAATAGTTGTTATACTGTAATGCTTTTTATTTGGATTTTTCTTGTTCTATTGTATTGATTGATGGATTGATTGACTGATATCTTCCATCTTCCCTTGATTGAATCCTCGGATGTGGAACCCACTGATACAGAGGGCTGACTGTATTTTTAAAAGTTCCACATGACCCTGAAATTCAGGATTGGTTCTGCTCCTCTCCTGGCATCATTACCTGGATGACTATAGGCTCTATTCTAAAAGGAAATGGAAAGTAACTGCACAATCATTAAGCAGAAAACCATATCAATGTGTAATTAAGATGCGGTTTCTCAACCTCGGCCCTGTTAACACTTTGGGGGCTGGATAATTCTTGATTGTGGGGGATGTCCTATGCATTATAGGATGTTTCTGTAACATCCCCGGCTTCTACGCACTAGATGCCAATAGCACACCCCCATACCCAAGTTGTGACAACCCCAGATGTCTCTAGATGTTGTCAAATGTACCATGGGAGCAAAATCACCCCTGCTGGAACAACTGGCTCAGAAAGACTACTGGGGCCTTTTAGGACACTTTTTATTTTTTAACATGCGGGACCTCTAGCCAGGTTTCACAACAGAGCTAACAGCTTCAAACAAAAATGCAAAACTATTCATTTCTTTTATGTAACTACAGTCCTATGTCAACCTATTTCACTCCATCTAATGTTCCTCCCTGCCTTTCCTTCTTACATTTACTTAACATTTTTACAGACATAGCACACCATTTAAGCCCTGAGAATACAAAAGGAAATAAACTACAGTTCCTTCACCAGAGGAGTTCAAAATTTTAAGGAAGAAATAGATTTGTAAACAAATAAATACAAGAAAACCCAAATGCCCTGCCAAACTTGCTATATTACCATTCCTCCATATCCCCTTCCTTTTGGTCCCTACGTAAATTTCTGACTATTCAAAGGTTTTGAAGAGTCAGCATTCCAGCATTCTATCCATCCATTGTCCATGATTTTATTTCTCAGCATATGGAATATGGAATTGGCATTGGCATTTATGCAAATTTCACATGTATAGTCGTGGGTAGATTTTGACCCACCTGTACTCTGCACAGCTGTGCTACTGATGCATGTGGGTATAGAAAAGGATCCAAGGCGTAGACTCCAAGAAGAAGGATAAAAAGATCAGATTTTAATTTTGCTTTATTGGAATTCTTCAGGGCACAGGGCTGGGCTCTTTTTTATTCTGCATCCCTAACTTTTCCCATATGATTCCATGGGTTTAAATAATGAACATTGAGGTTGACTTCCCAAATTCACTGTATTCCAGGTACAAAATACATTATCTAAGTCAATAGTGGAAATCCTATTATCATTGTCAGTGACTGGTTCAGGGATGGTCAGGCCTAAGCCAATTTGGGTTAGTAAGACATGAGCAAAGGTTTACTGGGGGGTTCTGGAAAATAAGGTTTTTTTGTTCTTAAAGGAGAGCCATAGTTAGCCAGTCCACCCCCTTACTCCTCCTCTTCTTCTCCCTCCCTTTTGATATGCATGAGGAAGCCCACAGTTAGCCTTTTTTGTTCTTTAGAGAAAGCCATAGTTAACCAGTCTCTCTCCCTCTCTCTCTCTCTCTTTCTCTCTCTCTCTCTCTCTTTCTTCCTCCTCCTCCTTCTCCTCTCCCTCCCTTACAATATGAATGAGGAAACCTGTAGCTGTGACTTCAGCTATGAAACAACAAACTTTGGGATACAGAAGACACTACTGCAGTACAATGAAGAGAAGGGAATATTTGGGTCTTTGAAGATCTCATTGAAGTGCAGGATGAGGCTGGGCACAGTGGCTCACACCTGTAATCCTAGCACTATGGGAGGCCAAGGCGAGCAGATCCCTTGAGGTCAAGAGTTTGAGACTAGCCTGGCCAACATGGTGAAACCCAATCTCTACTAAAAATACAAAAATTAGCCTGGTATGGTGGCGGGCGCCTGTAATCCCAGCTACTCGGGAGGCTGAGGCAGGAGAATCACTTGAACCTGGGTGGCAGAGGTTGCAGTGAGCCAAGATCACACCACTGTACTCCAGCCTGGGTGACAGAGCGAAACTCTGTCTCAAAAAAAAAAAAAGAAGTACTGGATGAACCCATCCAGAAGCTTATGTATGTCCAGGTTTCCTCTTATGTGAAATAATAAATGCCATTATCATTTAACCTAGTTTGATTTGGCTTTCCTGTTATATGTAGCAGGCAGTAACATAATTGATACAATTACCTACATGCATATAACCAAAATTTTTATCTTAGCCCTAACTTCTGCCTTATAATCCAGATTTAGATATCTGCCTACTTGACATCTCCACCTGATTATATAATGTTCAGACAAAACTTGCTTGTCCAAAAAAGAGCTCCTGGTTGCCCTTTTCCTCCCAAATCTGCTTCTCTCCTGGGCTTCCCCACCTCTGTAACTGTTACCACATGCTCAAGCCAAGCCACAGGGCTTGACCTCAACCTACCCTCTTCCTCTCAGCCATATCCAAGCTACTCACCACTTCTGTCTACCCTACCTACAAAAACAAAAATCCAAAGCTTCACACGCTTTTTCTCTCTACTCCTAACTTCTAGGCCAAACTACTATGTTCCCTCACTTGGACACACGCATTGGCCTCCAAAGCAGCCTCCTGCTTCCCCTCTAGTCCTCCTGTAATCTCCTCAGAGCAGCTAGAGTAATTATGTCAAACTGCAAATCAGATCATTCGCTTTCCTACATAAAATCCCCCAAGCAACTCTCACCAAATCTACAACAAGACTTAAATCTTAGGTCTTGGCCTAAAAGGTCCTTGGTGCTCAGCACCCTGGCTAACTGTGCAGCTGCCTGCCTGGCCCTCTCCATGCTCAGCTGCATATCCCTCAGGCCAGGCTCATTCCCACCTCAGGGTACCACACTTGTGTTCTCTGCCAGAACTCCCGTCCTTCCAAAACTTTCTTTGGCTGGTTTCTCCCATTATTTGTGTCTCAAATTGAGCATCACCTCCTCAGGGAGGCCTTCACAGGCCAACCCAGTCATTATTACATGGTCTAGTCTTACCTCCTTCACTTGCTGGTGCGGTCTCTGTTACTTTCTTACTTACCCAGCTGGCTGTGCTTACTAGATGACAAGCCCCAGGAGGGCGGGGTCACGTCAGCCTTGTTCACTGCTGCGTCACTACTTCATAGAACACTGCTTACCGCAGGGGAGGCGATAAGTAAATATTTGTTAACTTGGTTGAATGAATGGATGAACGGATCTAAGGGTGGACAGATGGCTTACGGAGAAGCACTCTCTGGCTTTATTAACTGTTTATTTTTGCTGAAAAGACATTTACAAAAACCACCTTGGAAGCATGCACACAGCGAAGCTGACTCTCTGAGTTGGAAGACCCACTAGGATTCTGCTAGTTGGGGGCCGTGAACAAAACAACCTTCCTGTGTCTATTTCTCATCTGTGAACTGAATTACTAATAGAATCTACCTCACAAAATCACTATGAGAACTCAATGAAATATTTCAAAGGGCCTTAGAGCAAGGTCTAGCACACGATGAACACTGTCTAGGTTTTACTATTATTTTATATTCTCTGATAATTATTCCAGAGCCCCTCTCCAGAGCAGGAGTGGGTAAATTATGGCCCAGCAGTCAAATCCGGTCCTCCACCTGTTTTTGTAAATAAAATTTTATTGGATAACAATCACACTCATTTCATTTGTACATTTTTCATGGCTATTTTTGCCTGATAATAGCAAAGTTGATAGGCTGGATGTGATGGTGCATGCCTAGTCCAAGCTACGTGGGAGGCTGAGGTGGAAGAATCACTTGAGCCCTGGCCAACATAGTGAGACCTTGTCTCAAAAAAAAAAAAAAAAAAAAAAAAAAAAAA
>NW_016827180.1:0-79763 GCF_001698545.2 Rhinopithecus bieti | reverse complement strand
AAAAAAAAAAAAAAAAAAAAAAAAAAAAAAAAAAAAAAAAAAAAAAAAAAAAAAAAATCAGAGTGTTTCATTCATTGCAACAGAAAGGCAATAATAGTACTTAAAATATATAGGCTGGGCGCGGTGGCTCACGCCTGTAATCCCCAGCACTTTGGGAGGCCGAGGCAGGTGGATCACCTGAGGTTGGGAGTTCAAGACCAGCCTGACCAACATGGAGAAACCCTGTCTCTACTGAAAATACAAAATTAGCTGGGTGTGGTGGCATATGCCTGTAATCCCAGCTACTCGGGAGGCTGAGACAGGAGAATCGCTTGAACCCAGGAGGCAGTGAGCCAAGATCACACCATTGCACTCCAGCCTGAGCAACAAGAGCGAAACTCCATTTCAAAAAAAAAACTCTTAAAGTATGTACTATGTGTCACTTTACAGAAAAAGTTGGCCAACCATTGTTTTATAGTATATCCCAAAGGTTTATATAGATGTATATATAAAGAGAGCAAGGATGGCTCTTTATGTCTAGCTGAATTTATAAAAGAAAAAAACAAAAAACAAAAAACACCTACATATAACCCTTAGCATCTGGACCCTGGTTTGATCTCTTAGGCCTCAAGTTGTCTGATGTTATGATGTATTTGTTACAGGCAAAGCTGTAAGTGCCAAGGACAAGATGAGCTGCTACACCTACACAATATTGATCAGGAAGTCACCTGAACACAGAGGAACACTGCTGATGGTTGTGTTAACTTTCCTGGCAATCCTTTCTTTAATTGACAGAATCTCAGTAATTACTTATGGTCCACTGGTGGAACAATCCATAGAAAAAGGGTTTACAAAAAATTTCTTAAGCTTAAAAACAAAAAGGTTACACAGATATTAACTAATCAAAGCCCTCAACATCAGCATCGAAGCTAGGTCTCCAGTTTCTTCTGGTGCACACTGTAGGCTGACTTACATAAAACACAGCTTCATTTCAACTTTATTCTCCTTTGCCTGCCTCTGCTATAGAGATTGGAAAACAAACAACACAATATAACATTCCAGCATCTCTTTGAATAAGAGATATTTATATGTCACAATTCTGGACACAAAGATGCAAAGAAAAGCTATTGGCATCACCTTTCCAATTTTTATCTTTTTGCCCTGAATAGACACAGTATCTCAAGCTGCCACAGCTATTGTGATCACAAGAGAACAGAGACATCAGTGAGAATCATTTTGAGTCTTTAATCTAAACCAACACCAGCAGTGCCTACCTCTGCCCTGGACTTGATGTGCGAAGAATAAACCACTCTTTATCTGCTGTTGGTGTTTTCTCTTACTTACCTCTAACAAAAATCCTTCCGAAATGATGTATTCCCCAAACAGCAAACTGGGAACTAGGGAAAGGCAACATGTTGTAAGAGAAAGGGTGCAGGACTAGACATGAAAAGATCTGGACTCAAATTCTGACCCTTTCATTTATCAACAAGAGGACTTAACGGCATTAAGATCATTTGCCTCCTCTGTAATTCCAAGTGTTTACCTACCTCTGAGGGTTATTTAAGGCTCAAGTTAGGAAACAAATGTGAACATGCTCACAGATAAACTACAAAGCTTATGTAAACTATGATTAAAGATATGCCACCAAGAAAAATGATTTCAATTTTTAATCACACATTTACAATACTCCATTGTGACGAAATAGAGTTTATTTTCTCTTTTTTTGGTAGTGTATTGGGTCATCAACAGGCACAGCTAGTCAGAGAAGCTAAACATCCCTATTAGCCAAAAGAAAAGAAACTGATGTCCACCAGTTGTGTGGGCTCACATGTGTAATCCCAGCATTTTGGGAGGCCGAGGCAGGTAGATCATCTGGGGTCAGGAGTTTGAGACCAGCCTGGCCAACATGGCGAAACTCCATCTCTACTAAAAATACAAAAATTAGCTGGGTTGTGGTGGTGCATGCCTACCATCCCAGCTACTCAGGAGGCTGAGGCAAGAGAATCATTTGAATCCGGGAGGCGGAAGTTGCAGTGAGCCGAGATTGTGCCACTGCACTCCAGCCTGGGTGACAGAGCAAGACTCTGACACACACACACACACACACACACACACACACACACACACACACACACACGAAACAGATGTCTAAATAAGGGTTAATCATGCTCTTCCAGTACTGGAAACTTTGCCTGCTTTGAATTAGACTGCAGTCTGGATTCTGCCTAGTGCTGAATCTGCCTCTCCATTTTTAAGACATAAAATGTTAGTTTTTTTAATGTATGAAAAAGTACATTAATAAATATAGCATTAATGTTGCAATAAAGAATTATGTAGCATTTTCCCAATTCTCATAGAAAATATCTGCTTAAATGGAAAAAACAAAACACAATGCCATGTAGACTTCAGGCTGTGTTTAAAGAAAACACTATTTTCTCACACTGATTTTAGGGGGATATACGTTCCCAATCACTAGATGTAGAAAACAAAAATCTGTCCTTAACCCATCTTCTATGTGCTAATTCCTGTAATTCCTGATTTATATACTTTAGCTATACTAACTTTAACATGCCAAAGATTTTCATATTTGAATATCTAAGTACCTATATAGTAACAAACCAGCTTATGAAATAGAATAAGGATCACTTTAAGTTTCCCTGCACACTCTTTCTTAACCCATCTCCCTCCCTCCTTATCAGAGCGAACTCCGCTTTGAATTTTTATTAATCATTCCTTTGCTTTCAAGGGGGCTTTTTACCACAAAGTGGGCTCTGTGTGTGTGTGTGTGTGTGTGTGTGTGTGTGTGTGTGTGTGTGTGTGTGTGTATGCATGGGTCCCTAAATTAAATTGTTTACCTTTGCCAGCTTTTGAGCTTTACTTACATAGAAGCTCATAGTATAAATGCTTAACATTCTGTTTTGATAATCATCCATGTTGATACATGTAAGTATATTTCACTTACCTCTACTGCTATGTAGTACTTTGTTAATTATCAAATTTATGTATTTATTCTTCTGTTGATTGACATTTGGGTTGTTTTCAATTTTTTGCTACTATGTTGCCATGTTGCCATGAATATTCTTACACTTTTCTCCTGATATTTAGGTACAAGTTTCTTTGTGTGTATACCTGAAAATGGAACTGTTATGTCATCATCTTCAATATTACTTGGAAATGCCTAAATATTTTCCAAAGCATTTATAGCAATTTATATCCCTCCCACCAACAGTATATGAGTTCCCATTTCTTCACATCCTTGCCAAAAATTGCTATCCTCAAATCTGTTAGTTATTGCTGATATTGTGGATGTGAAATGGTATCTTGCTGCTTTTCAGGAAGACACCAGAAACGCCCTGACCTCTGTAGGGACTGCTTCTTCACCTCCTTGAGGTCTTCGCTTGTGTCACTTTCTCAGTGAGATCTTTCCTAACAATCCAATTTAAAATTGCAGCACCTAGATATTTCTAATCCCCTTTCTCACTTTACTTTTCTTACAGCTCTTATCACCTTTGGACAGTGTTATGGGATGAATTATGTCCACCCAGCCCCCAAATTCACATACTGAAGTCCTAACCCCTCATCATTCAGAATGTGACTGTACTTGTAGATAAAGCCCCGTCTCTACTAAAAAAAAAATACAAAAAACTAGCCGGGCGAGGTGGTGGGCGCCTGTAGTCCTAGCTACTCGGGAGGCTGAGGCAGGAGAATGGCGTGAACCCGGGAGGCGGAGCTTGCAGTGAGCTGAGATCCGGCCACTGCACTCCAGCCTGGGCAACAGAGCGAGACTCCATCTCGAAAAAAAAAAAGTTTTTTTTAAAAGGTAATTAGGTAAAAATGAGGCCCTAATTCAATTGACTGATGTTCTTATAAGAAGACATTTGGACACAGAGACACACACAGGAAAATCACGTGAAGACACAGAAAGAAAACGACCATCTCACAAGCAGAAAGGCCTCAGAAGAAACCAACCCTGCCAATACCTTCATCTTAGACTTAGCCTCCAGAACTATGGGGAAATAAATGTCTGTTGTTTAAGCCACCAATTCTCTGGTATTTCGTCATGGAGGCCCTAAAAACAAATACAGACATACTGTGTTTCTAATTATTTGTTTATTAGTTAGAAAAATACAAACATAAACCACAGTTGATTCATTCCTGCCCCAGCGGAGAATACAGAGCAGTAATAGTGGGCATCTTCATCTTACTGTTGATAGTAAAATGAATACCCTCAACTTTTTAATTATATGTATTTAATATCTGATCATTTCAGTGCTGTAGTTTTTACAGATTTGCTTCTATAGTTCTTCATTACTGTTACTTCTCATAGTGGCTTATTTTCTCATGTCTATAAGGACTTTTTAAATTATGAATGCATTCATCTTACTTGGAACATCATCTGTGGGAATGTTTGAGGTCCTGTTTAAAGTGCATACCTTCAGGGATAATTCATTTTGCTTCTACTTGCCACCTGGAGGCCATACCAGCCAGGGCCATCTCACACTAAATACACAGTTTGGAGTGTTTTGGCACCTCTAAGATAGTGTGTATTCAAGTCCCAATCCTATGTGAATGGAGGCTTGTCCTAAGAAATTATCAGAGGAGGCAATTTTTATTTTTTTCTTCCAACCTCAAGCCAAAACTAAAATAGGTGCACATTCACATCATTTCTGGTGCAGAAAATTTTCTGGCACATCCACTAAGCATATTGCCTTTTGGGGGTTGTGGGTTTACATCCAAACCCTGATCTGACCTTCCAACCTGCTTGGGCCCCTAGGCTGTTTCCCACTTCCACGTATATGTGGCCTATTAAAACCCAAGCTTTGGACCACTTGTGATCAGCAGATACCCCAGATCAAGGCCAGCTTTGAAACTTGGCTTAATTGTATGGAGTCACACTTCTGTATCACACCTTAATCCAAAGAATTCCATTATTCTGCCTCCCACTCAATTACATACATAAAATAAATGTATATAAGTTTTAATATCTTATTTCAGTATTTTAAAATGAGTTTCAGGAAAGTTTTTTTTCTGATAATCTAATCTACCCTATCACCAGAATTTTTTTATGGCCATTAAATGTTTAGTTTTCAAAATATTTTATATATTTCTCGAAACAGAAAAGAGAAATGTGTTCTGGTCACCCTTCAGCTCCATGAGAAACCAGTCCTCACACTCTGCTGAGCCACTCTTGTGTAACATGCATGCCCTTGGGAAGTTTGCTGGGGCCCACGGGCATTACAACCAATCTTAACAGAGATGAAAAAAAAAACGTTCATAATGTCTACTGGAGTGTTAAGGGCACAGAAAAACAAGAGCTCTACACTAAAACCCTATGATGAGACAACTTAGGCCAAGAGAACCAAATAAAGCCCTTCTTAGATCCTAAGAAAACTATTTCTATGTATAGAAAAGAATAGAAAAAGGTCATAGATTGAAGTGGTTTGAGGTAGTTTTTTGAAGAGACCAAACACTTTTTTCCACAGTTCATGAGGAATTGTAAAATTATAGAACTGTTTGGATTTAAAACGATACAGACTTTCTCCGACAGTAAGAAGAACTACACAAAGATGTATAGACACAATCAAGTGGTAACAATTTAATTCGAAATGATACCACTCACATTAATTACGGGAAGGACCTGATTAGCTATTTCACCAATTGATCTGCAGATGCTGCTTAGCTGAAATGTTACAGTGTCCACAACTATGTTTTGCTGCTTTAGAAAAGTGGTTGCAGTCAATGCACTTGCAAACATCTTGACATGGACTAATATACATGTAATCAGATTATGTGACTTCATCTCTTTTATTTTTCAAATTTAAAAATGTGTCTCTCTAGCACCCACCACACACTCTAGAAGTTTACTAAAAATTCAAATTCCAAATGCCTTGCATCAAGAAAGTCAAAAACTCCGCTCAGCCCACTCAGCCTACTAGTCATTTTCATTCCTCAGTTGATGTTGCTCTAGTGGTGGCCACACAACATGGCTATTGAAAATTCTCTCAGCCCACAAGGCCCTTCCCCATTGTTTGAGGGCTACACCAGCTAGCTCAGATCCTTGCACAGGCCAACCTGGTTTTCCCAAGGAATGAGAACCTCTTGAAGCCCAGGGTCTTTGTTCTTTAGCTACAGTAACACAACCAGCCATTGTTCCTAAAGCAACGTCAAGGTAGTAGGTAGAGTAAACCTGTTAGTTAATGTCAGTTCTCCAACCAGAACTGTAAGTCCAGCTGTTGAACCCATTTTGCCAACTGAGACTTCTCTTTTCCTCATGAGTTTCCCTTAGGCTGGAGAAAGTAAGTGGCATCCTAGAACCATCTTAATCCACCAGAGCTTCTGAGAACAGTGAGCCTCAAAAAGTATAAGGTCAAAGCTTAACATCTCCTTGGCCTTTGTCAAGCCACCCAAAGAAAGGTCGTAATTTCTTCCCTCCAGGATAATTGTCCCGGAACAAAGCTATTTCTAGGTGGCTTTTCTCCATCTCATCAGAGAAATGACTTACATAGTTAAATATCATTGCTTCAAGAAAAGAAACTTCAAATCCTCATCTAACCAGGCATTGTGCTACATATTCATTTGCATCCTAACCGCAAACTCATGCATTTTTGCAAACAGCGTCACCCTTTTGTTTCCCTCTCAATAGTTAAACAAGGAAGCTATTGAGGCTAAGACATTTCTATCTTCCTTTAACAGATTCCTTAAAACATTTTTTCTACTTGCTTTGAACAAAAAGTGGCGTTTTTTTTTTTTTTTTTGTTTGTTTTTAATATGGACAGTACTCAATGGTGCAGTGCCTACCAGAATGAAAGTAACTTATTCATATTTAGCCTAGAAGAAAATCTATGTATTATCGGAAGTGTGTTAATTGAGGCAAAAGAAAAAAAAAATAGCGGATGTGGATTCTTTCTATCAAATTGTGCAGGCTAATTATCCTCTACATTGGAAGAAGTGCAAAGGTCAAAAGACTAACATGTAGATTAATCAGAAAATTATGCAAATTAATACAAATCAAGTACACTACACAACCCCCATAATCAGTAAAATACGTAGTTCACTAGCAAATTGGGTGAAACTTCTAATTATCCGATCAGTAAAGAAGGAGGACAAAAACCCTAAACATGGATAACTGTTATATCTCAGGTAACGATGATCTTAACACACGAATAGGAAAATACAGCATTGAAAAAAAGGACTTACACTCAAAAAATAAATGTAGATGGCTTGGGAGGAAATCGCTAGAATGTGAGCAACCACGAGGGCAGGGTGCTTTTTGTTTACTGATGTATTCCTATCATCTAGAACAATGTCTGGTACATAATAGATCCTGAATAAATATTTTTGAATGAACACTGAATGAATTATAAGAAAAAAATATCATGAGAAAAATAAGACAATGTAAGTTTCAAAATAAGAAAAAACAGCTACATATCACAATTTCATGTATTTCTTCCTAAAGTTATTTTATATCCACTATCCTAACGATCTTCCATTCTTTACCAAAAATAAATGGAAGAAATACTGAAGTAATAGTAGCCTTATTAAAATCAACAATAATTATTTGTGCTTACAAAATAGCTATACTGAAGGAATTCTTTTTTAACTCTAGTAATATTAAACACCTCTCATAAATATTTGGAGACATATCTTATGTCAATATCCACTCCAGTGATGAGAAGGAGACACAAAGAGATGGAGGAATTTTTTCCAAGAGTCATTGTGAATGGAAACTCAAATACAATTGATTACACAGGGTAAGAGTCTATCCATTTCAAGTCATATTTTATTATTAGCAAATATTTTTCTTATCATATTTCACATTAACACCACTGTAAAAGTACTCTTTTATATCTCTACATAATAAAACACCATCATTGTTCTTCATTCCTCCAATCTTACCATTACTTTAAAATGTTTCCCTTATATGTTCCCAGGTGGGAACATGATATAAACAAGAAGTAATTTTTTTAATAGGTAATGTATGGGTATTACCATATTCCAGAAAAAACTTAAGAAAGCTTATAAAATTGTTCATAAGGATAAAAATAGAATGCTATTAAAAAGTTAGTAGGTGAGAAAATGAGGGCAAGGGGAAAATGAGGTGTAGAAGATGAAAGCAAAGATTAAGGTATTACACAAAATGCAAAATATGAGGTTTGTGAATTTAGTACTAAGTTATGTTTCCAAGTTTCCTAGCAACCAAGACAAATAGGGCAACACAATCAAGTGATTCTGAGAGATAAAGCAGTTAAACTGGTCAAGAAAACACAGCCATTTTGGGTACTAGAACAAACAGAAATATCTTTTACTGATCTTCATGGTAAGAATAGTGGACAAGGTTATAAATACCCTCAACATCTTTCCAAATACACTATGAGTGTCATATGGCCTTTTTTAGACACCTTCGATATGAGGGCTGGTTGCCAAAGAGCAATTCAATAAAGCAATGGGAGAGAGAGAAGGAGAGCAGCAAATGATGAGGTCCAGACACTACTGGTACCCAGTCTGGCTTAATCCAGAAATTGATTTTAGCGTGTTTAGAAGAGTTTGGAGAGGCCACAAACCCTTCAGACAGTCTCTTCAAATGCTGTTCTATGAGCTTTTGATAAGAACTAAGGGAAATGTTCAAAATTCTATTTCCTGATCAGGACCAAGAATATAACTATTTGATGCTACCAGATTCAGATAACTACAGAATCTTTATTATTATTATTATTATTATTATTATTATTATACTTTAAGTTCTAGGGTACATGTGCACAATGTGCAGGTTTGTTACATATGTATACTTGTACCATGTTGGTGTGCTGCACCCATCAACTCGTCAGCACCCATCAACTCGTCATTTACATCAGGTGTAACTCCCAATGCAATCTCTCCCCATAATAGGCCCCAGAGTGAGATGTTGTAAGAGCTTCTGCACAGCCAGAGAAACTACCATCAGAGTGAACAGGCAACCTACAGAATGGGAGAACATTTTTGCAATCTACTCATCTGACAAAGGGCTAATATCCAGAACCTACAAAGAACTCAAACAAATTTACAAGAAAAAAACTACAGAATCTTATGCAGGACCAGCTAGACAATGCATGGGATCTCATGAAAAATGAAACTATGGGACTCCTTGCTCACAATCATTAAGAATTTCAAAATGGCTACAGAAGAATATTTAACCCAGAGAGGTCCATCTGAAAGTGGGGGGTGGGTGTAATTGCATAGATCACACATCTGTGAAGCCAGTGCTGACCATGTGCTTTAACAGTCAGTCATATTTTTCAAAGACATGCTCTTGGATGATCTGGAAAAAATATCCTCCTTTAAATAGAGCTTCCCTCTTCCCTTGGGGAAGTCCAAAATTCTTCCATTCTAACACACAGATGAATCAACAATCTCAATGACACAAACATGAAAACATGGCCCCAATATTTTAAGCCCGGACAGTTATAAAAATAGATATTATCAAATGACTACTTGGCTATTTAAATATATATATAAATCAGTAAAATACCTGTAAAATAGCTACCCTTGATTAATAAACTTCTGTGCATATGCTCTAAGATGAATTGCTTGCTAAATGTATTCTGAGTAACCAGATAAGTTACATTCCTGAATGGGGTTAATTATAATTCAGTTAATACTAGATGTCTAATCTATCATGATGACTCTACTTTTGAGGTCCTTCCTTCTGGCAGCTAATAGGTAGCAGGGTTCATTGACTATTGGGCCCTCTTTAGATTATTACTAGAGCCAAGATATTTTGTGGGTAAAAGGTCATAGGATCTTTTATTCTCTTTAAGGATAGAGGGAATGTACCCAGCACACTCAAAACAAGCAACAAGTCATTAAGGCAGTGGTTCAAAAGAAGAGCTGTAGTATGTCTCTGGTTTACCCATGTAGAAATTATACCTCTCATTTTCCTTCTTCTCCTGCTTTCCTAACAAATATATTCCATCCAAAGGAGGAGCCCTGCCAACCCACGACCCAGTTGGTGTTTGTTAGGACGCATTATATATTTTAGGATACAGGATACATTATACATGTCTTGAAATGGCTTACATAATAAATTTTCTACGTTTTTCTAATTACAAGGAATCCAGAGGCGGGGCAGACTGGGTTGATTCAGTGGCTCAAAGATGCCATTCAAGACTCAAGATTTTTCTCTCTCTTGAGTTGTGTTGGCTTTCATCCTCAGGCTGCAGCACTATTCACAATAGCCAATAGGTGCCATAATTCCAGACAATACAAGTAGATACAGCAGTATCCAAAAGGACATCATGTCTCAGTCCAAGGACTGAGGAACTATTTCCAGAAGTTCTCCAGAAAATCCTCCCTCAGGTCTCATTGGCCAGAATTGGGTCACATTCCCAAACCAACTACAGGCAAAGGGAATGAATTACCACAGTACCTGGGGTGAGCTAGATGCTGGGCAGTCAATTGCAGTGGTTCCTACTTGGGCTCCCAGCCACTACTAAATGAACCAAATTTGGATAAAAACTTCAGAGAAACCAATCCACAGGCACGTTTGAGTCAATGAGATTCTTGTTCTCTAAAATCTGAACTAAGGGACATAGAACCTGTGGGAATTTGGAGCTAGCTCATATTAATGGCAGAATACTAGATTAAAATTCCTTGAACTTGAGCTGCGGAGATCCTCAGAGTCACCCTGAGTCTCACCTTTCCTAGAGTGTGATTGCTCAGTTTTCTTTGATTTCCATAAGACTTCTTATAATACTCTCTTTTCTTAAGCTAATAAGTAGGTATCTATTCTTTGCAAGTAAAATACTGTGCTTAAGATAGCCTCACTAGAAATTAAGATCCAACAGTCTAAAACCACATTATGGTTATTTTATGGCACAGGTTCTGCTTAAGCTTCAAAGTTAGGATGACTAAATATCCTAATCTGTCCGACACTGAATGGTTTCCTAGGACCCAGGACTTTCAGTGCTAAAACTGAGATAATTGGTCACCCCAACTTTAATAATCAGGATCAACAGCAAATACTAAAGTCCCTCCATATGTAGCACCTGTTCTTAGACTCAAATTTAAGAGATCAACAAAAATGATATCACTTCCTTAATTATCTTATATTCCTACTTCTAGACTTTACTGAGTTTAAAAGCACGGCATAAGGCAGCTACATTCAGTCCAGGGCCCAACATGGCATAAAACGCACAGTGGTAGTTCAACAGACATTGAGAAAATAAGTCCAAATGAGTCCATTATCCCTAACACAAAAGAACAGCTTTCCTAAATAAAATACACTATTATGTTCAAGTAAAGAAACATTCTCTGTGGTGAAAAGAAACAATCCTAAAGAGGCTCCTGACTTGAAAGCAGGAAGAATCATCCTTAGTGGGGTTCTGGCCCTTCCAAAGCTGTGTTGACTTATAAATAAAATAATCATGATTAATAATACATTGTATTTCCTCATGAAATAGGACAGAAGACCTCTTGTTGTCTTTTAAAAAAAAGAACCACAGGAAGGAAAACAGGACAACATTAAGCACTGATAGTAAGTTGCTCTGAGAAACATCCCGAAAGTATGGTATAAAATGACAAGAAAATGGGATTCAACAACCAGAGGTTCTTAAGCTATATTTTCTCCCTGTCTTTAAGAGCATAGTCAGGGATGTGACAAAATAAAATCCATTCCCTTTCCTCACAGATATGAAAGGATATCTTATTTGTAGCTATTGTAGAAAAGGCACCAAGATAACGAAGAGAAAAACCAATTTCACCTGAGGCTGTGGGCAAGCTAGTGGAATCCCATGAGATTCAGCAATAATGTCAACAACAACAAAAAAAGCCCAGGTCTTTTCCTAGACTATCATTTTTCCATCAAAATTAACAGCATGGTTATCAAATTTTAAACTTTTTAAATGGAAGCAACTCTGACCTCATTAGGTCTGTACTTCCTTTCAAGAGTCCATATCCCATAGTAGAACATAGGCTCAATGATAATACTCCGATTCCTTTTTATGGAAACCTCACCTGCCCGAAAGCCAGTCCATCTGTGGTTTTTTTGAGGAACCTCCATACTGTTCTCACAATGGCTGTATTAGTTTACATTCCCACCAACTGTGTGTAAGAGCTGCCCTTTCTCCCCATCCTTGCTAGAACTTGTTACTTTTTGTTTTTTTGATAATAGCCATCCTCAGCTGGAGTCAGATAATAACTCAGTGTGGTTTTGATTTGCATTTCCCTGATGATTAGTGGATATTGAGAATTATTTTCATACATTTGTTGGCCATTTGTATGTCTTCTTTTGAGAAGTGTCTGTTCAGATCATTTTCTCATTTTTTAATCAAGCTGTTTGATTTTCTGCTGTTGAGATGTTTGAGATCCTAGTATATCCTGGATATTAATCCCCTGTTGGATTAGAAATATTTTCTCCCATTCCATAGGTTGTCTTTTCGCTCCATTGATTATTTACTTTGCTGTACAGAAGCTTTCCCATTACTGAGCATTTAGCTAAAGAAAAGGAAGAAATCGGTACATCAAAGAGACATCTGCACCCCCATGTTTACTGCAATACTATTCACAATAGCCAACATATGGAATCAACCTAGGTGTCCAAGAATAGATGAATGATAAAGAAAATGTGGTATACATATACTGGAAAATACTATCCACTCATTAAAAACAGTGAAATGCTGTCATTAGTAGCAACACGGATAGAAGTGGTAGACATTTTGCTAAGTGAAACAAACCAAGAACAGAAAGCTAAACACCACATGTTCTCACTCATAGGTAAAAGCTAAAAAAGATGGATCACATAGAAGTAAACAGAACAGAGAATACTAGAGTCTGGGAAGGGTAGGAAGAGGGTGAGGATGGGTGCAGATTCGTTAAAGGATACAAAACTACAGCCAGATAGGAGGAATAAGTTCTAGTGTTTTATAGCACTGCACTGTGAGATGACTGTAATTAGCAATAACATATTATATAGTTTCAAAGAGCTGGAAGCAGGATATTGAATGTTCCCAACACAAAGAAATAATACACGTGCCAGGTGATGAAATCCAGGGTGATATGCTAATTACCCTGGTGGATCACTATTCATTATAGGTATTGAAGCATGACTATTTACCCCATAACATTTTTTATGTGTCAATTTAAAATAAAATAAAATCACATCAATTGGACACAAGAAACATTTGTTGGACAAACGTGAAAGAAATGAACAAAGGCAAAAGAGAGCTAATTGGGTTAAGGGAGTTGCTGATATCAAAACTTAAACTTGTGTGTCAAACTTTCAAATAAAAATTAACAAAATAGTTACATATGAGGATGTATATACATATGCATACATATTTTTTCTGGCTCACCTCTTTCCCAAAACTATATGAAGCACAGCAAAAGTAAGGCAAAATAAATTACTAAAATAAGATTTTAATTGGAAAGAAGAGGAAAAGTAAATATCCAAAATATAACAATGAGTCAGGTGGTTGTGATTGAGCGAAAAGACTAACTACAAGCTTCCTGACAAACAAGATGAAGGAAAATGTGATAAGTTGTATAAGCCATTTTGATATGAGAAGAGGAAACCTACTACTTTCCCAAGGGAGATAAAGTTTTTCCCAGAACCAAGCTCTGATAAAAATTTCCCGTGCGAGGAGGGAGCAGGGAGCACTCAGTGACATAATGACAACATGTTTACAATTTCAGAGCAAGTAGAGAAACATCTGAAAAGAGATACCTGATGAGGTTGAAGCAAAACTTAAAGTAGTCACCTTACATACCACAAAAAATTTTCTACAATCAGTGATTCCAGACAGGTTCATGTAGCTTGGTCCATAAACAAGTACATAGACTTCTTTATCAGAAGTCGATAAAGAAGAAAACACAATCTTACATAGATTTTCACAGGTTTTTTTCCTATGACATAAAAAGTATAATAATAGCCAAAATAACAATTTAAACAAATGTACATTTATGAGCATGTACTACAAACCTGGTTCTTACATAAATCCTTTACAAATATTACTCATTAGCATTTGCAACAATGCTATCTAAGCACTGTCATCTATTGTTTACTAAGAAACAGACTCAGAAAGGTAAAGAAACTTTGTCCAAGAAACTTGTCACATAGCAAAGTCAGAATTAAATCATAGGATTCTCTGACTTTTCACTAGTATAATCTTTTTTTAATATTTTTTATTTTAATTCTCGGATACATGTACAGAACATGCAGGTTGGTTACATAGGTACACATGTGCCATGGTGGTTTGCTGCACCTATCAACCCATCATCTAGGTTTTAAGCCCTGTATGTGTTAGCTATTTGTCCTGATGCTCTCCCTCCCCTTCCACTCCACCTCCCCCGGACAGGTGTAGGTATGTGTTGTTCCCCTCCCTGTGTCCATGTGTTCTCATTGTTCAGCTCCCACTTCTGAGTGAGAATAAGTGATGTTTGGTTTGCTGTTCCTGTGTTAGTTTGCTGAGGATGATGGCTTCCAGCTTCATCCATGTCCCTGCAAAGAACATTAACTCACTCCTTTTTATGGCTGCATAGTATTCCATGGTATATATGCCACATTTTCCTTATTCATTCCATCACTGATGGGCATTTGGGTCGGTTCCATGTCTTTGCTATTGTAAATAGTGCTGCCATAAACATATGTGTGCATTTATCTTTATAGTAGAATGATTTCTACTCTTTTGGGTAAATACCCAGTAATGGGAATGCTGGGTCAAATGATATTTCTGGCTCTAGATCCTTGAGGAATTGCCACACTGTCTTCCACAATGGTTGAACTAATTTACATTACCACCAACAATATAAAAGTGTTCCTATTTTCCACAGCCTCACCAGTATCTGTTGTTTCTTGACTTTTAATAATCGCCATTCTAACTGGTGTGAGATGGTATCTCATTGTGGTTTTGATTTGCATTTCTCTAATGATCAGTAATGTTGAGCTTCTTTTCATATATTTGTTGGTCGCATAAATGTCTTCTTTTGAGCATGTCTGTTCATATCCTTTGCCCACTTTTGATGGGGTTTTTTCTTGTAAATTTGTTTAAGGTCCTTGTAGATTCTAGATATTAGACCTTTGTCAGACGGGTAGATTGCAAAATTTTCTCCCNCTGCCATAAACATATGTGTGCATTTATCTTTATAGTAGAATGATTTCTACTCTTTTGGGTAAATACCCAGTAATGGGAATGCTGGGTCAAATGATATTTCTGGCTCTAGATCCTTGAGGAATTGCCACACTGTCTTCCACAATGGTTGAACTAATTTACATTACCACCAACAATATAAAAGTGTTCCTATTTTTCCACAGCCTCACCAGTATCTGTTGTTTCTTGACTTTTTAATAATCGCCATTCTAACTGGTGTGAGATGGTATCTCATTGTGGTTTTGATTTGCATTTCTCTAATGATCAGTAATGTTGAGCTTCTTTTTCATATATTTGTTGGTCGCATAAATGTCTTCTTTTGAGCATGTCTGTTCATATCCTTTGCCCACTTTTTGATGGGGTTTTTTCTTGTAAATTTGTTTAAGGTCCTTGTAGATTCTAGATATTAGACCTTTGTCAGACGGGTAGATTGCAAAAATTTTCTCCCATTCTGTAGGTTGCCTATTCACTCTGATGATAGTTTCTTTTGCTGTGTAGAAGCTCTTTAGTTTAATTTAATCTCATTTGTCAATTTTAGCTTTTGTTGCAATTGCTTTTGCCATTTTTACCATGAGATCTTTGCCCATACCTATGTCCTGAATAGTACTGCCTAGGTTTTCTTCTAGGGTTTTTATGGTTTTGGGTTTTACATTTAAGTCTTTAATCCATCTTCAGTTAATTTTTGTATAAGGTATAAGGAAGGGGGTCTAGTTTCAGTTTTCTGCATATGGCTAGCCAGTTTCCCAACACCATTTATTAAATAGGGAATCCTTTCCCCATTGCTTGTTTTTGTCAGGTTTGTTGAAGATCAGATGGTTGTAGATGTGTGGTGTTATTTCTGAGGTCTCTGTTCTGTTCCATTGGTCTATATGTTTTGGTATCAGTACCATGCTGTTTTGGTTACTGTAGCCTTGTAGGTTTGAAGTCAGGTAGTGTGATGCCTCCAGCTTTGTTCTTTTTGCTTGGGGCTGTCCTGGCTATATGGGCTCTTTTTTGGTTCCGTGTGAAATTTAAAGTAGTTTTTTTATAATTATGTGAAGAATGTCAATGGTCGTTTGACGGTAATAGCATTGAATCTATAAATTACTTTGGGCAGTATGGCCATTTTCACAATATTGATTCTTCTTATCCACGAGGATGGAAGGTTTTCCATTTGTTTGTGCCATCTCTTATTTCCTTGAGCAGTGGTTTGTAGTTATCCTTGAAGAGGTTCTTCAAGTCCCTTGTTAGCTATCTCCCTAGGTATTTTATTCTCTTTGTAGCAATTGTGAATGACAGTTCATTCATGATTTGGCTCTCTGCTTGTGTGCTGTTTGTGTATAGGAATGTTTGTGATTTCTGCACATTGATTTTGTATCCCGAGACTTTGCTGAAGTTGCTTATCAGCTTAAGGAATTTTTGGGCTGAGACAATGAGATTTTCTAAAGATAGAATCAAGCCATCTGCAAACAGAGACAATTTGAGATATGTTCCACCAATACCTAGTTTATTGAGAGTTTTCAGCATGAAAGGAGGTTGAATATTATCAAAGGCCTTTTCTGCCTCTATTGAGATAATTATGTCACACAGCAAAGTCAGAATTAAACCTTAGGATTACGAGTATGATATTAACTACTGCCTCCTGTAGTAACATAACGATGCCTGAAACCCACGTGTTTCTTCTCGTAAATATTGGACCAAGAGACTCAAATATGCATTTTTTGGAAGAAAGATGAAATTAACTGATGAAAGTATATATTAAAAAGTGATGATTCTATAGCTTCGATATTCTATAATTTATTGTCTAAACTATGCTTTCAGGCCATTTAGATGGCATTGTAACTGAAGAACAACTTGAAGGAATTTGTCCTGCATCACAGCTTTCTAGTAAGAATGATCCTTGAAACAATCCTGGAAATAAGAAATATGCACCTAGAGCTCTAGACAAGATTATTAGTTGAATTGCTACCCAAATGGTTGATTGCAATACCCCATTCAAAAAAGAACTCAGTGTGTAAAATTTTAATAATTTTTCAGATAGAAAAAGACTTCTCAGGCCAGGCATGGTGACTCATGCCTGTAATCCCAGCACACTGGGAGGCCAAGATGGGTGGATCATTTGAGGCCAGGAGTTCAAGACCAGCCTGGTCAACATAGCAAAATCCCATCTCTACTAAAAATACAAAAATTAGCCAGGACTGGTGGCACAGGCCTGTAGTCCCAGCTACTTGGTAGTCTGAGACGGTAGAATTGTTGAAACCAGGAGGTGGAGGTTGCAGTGAGCCAAGATTGTACCACTGCATTCCAGCCTGGGGAACAGAGTAAGACTCTGTCAAAAAAAAAAAAAAAAAAAAAAAAAAAAAAAAAAAAAAAAAAAAAAGAAAGAAAGAAAGAAAAGAAAAAAAAAAAGAAAAGAAAAGAAATAGACTTTTCAGATATCTTCCATTCATCTCTAACCAATGCCATGCCATAAAGTAATGGTAGTCTCTGATTATATAACAATTGATCCTAAAAGCCAAATCTCCCACTGGAGTTTGTTCTCTTGAGTTTGGGGTTTCCCCTCACCTTCTTAAAATAATAAAAGTACACCTGCAAGATATAAACTCTATGTTTGTGATTAAGGTCTGGCTTTTGCTTGATGCGCCACATAAGTAATTTATTAAACCTCTTTTTGTTTTAATTACGTTTCTCATCAATCTTTATTAATTTCAGGGTTAGGAGGACAAAGATCTTTTAAAAATAATTACGATAGAATAGTCATGACTTTGAAGATTCTCAATACTTCAAAATACGAGAAAGACTTCACGGGGGAGGCAATAGATTTAAGAATGTATTGTATTAACAAGAGATATTAGAAAACTGGAGTTCCCAAATTCCCTGTGAATCCTTGCCTCAGTCCACTTGTAGATATAAGTAGGATTGAACAGAGTTACATTTAAGATAAGCATGAAGGGGAAACAATAGCTCCTGACGTCACCAATAGCAGACTATGAAAGCTGTAGTTTTTCATTTCCTAAATGCTGTTTCTTCACAGAGACAGCTATTCTAGTTTCCCTAGGAGAACTTCGTTGGGCTGCCAATCATGATATCACCTCCGTCTCAGCCACAGAAGTGGGCAGCCAAGCCAGGCCAGTCACAGAACCACATGCTCTAAAACCAACGATTGGCTGTGGAACTGCCACATGATCCTCAAGAGCCCAAGAGGTCCTCCCTGGACCACTCTAATAATGCCCGTTGGAAAAAAGACTCTCTTTATCTGTTTGACAGAAAAGTATAATTATGATCTGAGGCTTTGCAGGAACCATTGTTTATTACAAGAAAAAAAGCATGTATGCTATAAGAGAGAATTACACAAACATGTGAAGTGGGAGAGAAATAAGTAGATAAAGACAACATTGTTTAAGCCTCTAGTTTCAGCCATTTGGCATGTCTGCAGTCCACCACTGAATTCCCAGACAGGGGAGCCCTAGAGACTTGGAGTTAATCTCTCTCACAATATTGATTCTATGGATAAGGTAAAAATGAGCTAACTCCAAAGTTGTCTAAATCATAAGGGCCTAAGTAGGAGGTATTAGTAATATTTCCTTCTGATTTGTCTCAAAACATGACTTAAAATGTTTATTTATTGGTTACTGCTGTACTGATATACTTACTGGAGACACACTATCTACATAAAATTTAGAAATCAAATGTTATAGGTGGTCCTACTTGAAACTGGATTTTGCACCAATCTTTTCATTCCTTCTCTGCTTTCTTCTGTGTGAGAGAATTCACGGCTCTCTTAATTCTGGGCTCTCTTAATTATGGAATTTGAAGACACTAGAAAATTTAAGCCCTGAACTATAAGCCTTCAATTATCAGACTACTGGGTATTAGATCTGTTCAACTCTGTGCATTGTCAGGATGTGAAATTATAAGCAGGGACTGTGGTGGTTAAATACATTTGTCAAATATAACTGCAGAGAGCATTCTCTGCTGGATTTACTCTCTACAGGTAGGCAGCACGGATAACAGAAATGACTGCAGGGCTCAGGATGGCACTGCATTTCCTGTGACTTCATTATTAACTGTAGAACAAAAAGGGAGGAAAACTAAAATTCTATTCCTATTTCATATAGCTAAAAAGTCTGTCAATTGTCACTATATTTCACAAATGTTATTTTCAATAACATACATTAGATATTTTCAAATGCTGAGAAGTGTATAGGACAAAACATAAGTTCTACCCCTTAGTTAAACCTGAATTTTTTTTTTTTTTTTTTTTTTTTTTTTTTGTTTTTTGAGACGGAGTCTCGCTCTGTCGCCCGGGCTGGAGTACAGTGGCCGGATCTCAGCTCACTGCAAGCTCCGCCTCCCGGGTTTACGCCATTCTTTTTAAATGACAAAAGTCTTACACACACATCATAGAAATCCATGTAATTTAGAAAGACATAAGATAAGATGTAGAATTCTCTCTCCCCCAAATTCCACTCCTTCTCCCCACAATTAACTATTAACAAAATTTTTTATGTATCCTCCCAAAACCAAAAAGTTGAAATTGACTAGTAAATGTGTGTCTTTGTATATATCCTTTTATTTACATCAACAGAATCATTCATACTGTTCGGCACTTTTTTCTTTTTACTTAATTTTATATCTTGTAAAACATTCATATTAACACAGAGATTTATTTCTTTCTTTTAAAAAGCTGTATAGTCTCATCATTTACATAGCTCATTCCTTATTGATAAACATTTGTGTTCATGGTTTTCTGCTATTGTAAATAATTCTGTAGTATGTATGTGTATATATGTATGTTATATATGCACATATGTAAACATACATATATATCACAAGCACACATACATAGGAATCTCAAAATATATACATACATGTATATCACAACCACACTCACATATAAGTATCTACATATCACACACACACACACACACACACACACACACCCTTTTAGGTATTATAATGACGTTTTTCCCCATCTGGTAAAATCTGCTCTGTTATTTAATTCACAGGGCAAGGTATAATTAACAACAAGGCTACCATGTGTTATGATTGTTATGATCCTTGGAATGAAGGTGCTACATTTTGCAAATGTGAAGAGTCACCATTAATGTTTTATCCTTAAAATTGAATGGTTTCTTTTATTTGAGAAGAGTTGCCATTGAGTCTTGTTCTAGAGAATGAAGTACAATGAGACCTTTCTCCTACATCCTAACTCATTCATGCTTTGTCTATATTCTCTGATTTAATCATCAGTTTAGTGAGCTTTCCTATTCTGCAGAAAAATTTAACAGTAAAAATAGAAACAATACCCATTCCATTCCTATACTGAAGCAAATACCATCTTGTGCCGTGTTTGTGTTATATGTAGGAAAGACAAGCCTTTCTCAAAACTTTTCATTAAGGTACCCAGTCCAGCCAAGACAGTAACACTCCATCACTACTCAGGGACATATTTATCTATAAATCATATTATGCATGTGTGCTTATCTCCATCAGTATATACACAGAATACAGTCTTTTTTTAATGAGCCTTGTTCCTGACTCTTGAAGCAAAAGTCACTTTGTAATCACCAAAATTGCCCCTCTGAATGTGAGAAAACACAGGATTTTGCTAACACTCACTTTGCATTTTGTATTTAGAAGGCCCCAGAGCTTCTAATACAGTTGTGCAGACTGGAAACTGAACTTTGAAGGTTAAGCAAGTGCCTTCGACTAGTAGCATTTCTTACAGTGCATTCATTATGATACTTGACACAGCACATTCCTAGATAATTATTTTTTAAAAAGAAGTCATTTACATAAGGTTTCCTCACCAAGAAAATATTAAGCACACCTCCAAGTTAGTCTGCCACTCTCACATAGTGCCTGGTTGCTATGGGTTACCACCTTCCCAGATGCATTTATCTCTGGAGGAAGAATGTAAGATACCAATGAAGGGATCTATCACTGACTACACTCACTATAGTGTACACTGAGTATAAAAGAATAATAAATGCAAATAGATTCCAGTTTAAAGTCATTTTTTAAGCCATAGCAAGGGCTCTTAGCTTGTATTCCATTTCTTTTTCTTTTTTAATTTCTTTTTTTCCTTTTGAGGGCAAAGTTTTGCTATTGCAATTGTAGCTGTTCTATCAGAAACAATTTTGTTGAATCTTTAAAATAACTCATCCATGTAATCCCAGCACTTTGGGAGGCCGAGACGGGTGGATCACGAGGTCAGGAGATTAAGACCATCCTGGCTAACACGGTGAAACCCCGTCTCTACTAAAAAATACAAAAAACTAGCCGGGCGTGGTGGTGGGCGCCTGTAGTCCCAGCTGCTCAGGAGGCTGAGGCAGGAAGGAGAATGGCGTGAACCCGGGAGGCGGAGCTTGCAGTGAGCCGAGATCCGACCACTGCACTCCAGCCTGGGCGACAGAGCGAGACTCCGTCTCAAAAAAATAAATAAATAAATAACTCATCCAGCCACCATAATTCTTGTCTACAAAAGAAAAGACTGTTAGTTAAACATTAGGACTTTCAACATGAAATGAATTGCTCCAGAAAAAGAAAAGTTGACAGCACAGATTTAAGAACAAATTGGTACTAATATTGAATTGTCCTTTTGGGTCTATGGAAGGTGTGTGTGTGTGTGTGTGTGTGTGTGTGTGTGTGTGCGCGCGTGCAATCAATTACAAGGGAAGCAGAAGCATTTCATAGGAAGAAACACAGAGGAGCTTAACACCTAGAATCTGTTCAACTTAAAAGAAAACTAAACAGGCTCTATAGTTGAAAAATAAGTAAATACATTACAGGATGCTCATCCACATACCAAAAGGCTTTACTCTGTAGCTCCTTAAATAACCACCACTAAAACGGCATTGAACTAGGAGCATATTTTCCCACCAACATCATGTAAGTTGACATGTTTGTGTTTTTATCTGGTCTTTATGAAGATTTTTAAATGTCAGCAGAGAATTTTAAAAGTTAGAAAAGCTTTTTTTGTTTCAAAGCATTTGAAGTCCATATCTCAGAGGTAAACACTGTTAACGTTCATTGTACTTGTATTCAGTGACTAAAAGTGGTTATAAAGTTTCCAAACTCTTGACACATATTTCCATGTTGTCCTTTAGAAAGGCTATACCTTTCATACCACTGGTGTATCAAAATGTCCATGTCACTGAACCCTTTTATTTTACCAAAATCCTTTGATGTAATTGAGAGGTTATGATTTTCTATAAAAAGCCAGATAGTGAATATTTTTGGCTTTGTAAGCCATAAGTCTTTTTTGAGATAGGGTCTCCCTCTGTCTCCCAGGCTGAAGTACAGTGGTAAGATCGTGGTTCACTGCAGCCTCAACCTCCCTGGCTCAAGTGATCCTCCCACCTCCCAAGTAGCTGGTACAACAGGCCCAAGCCACCATGCCTGGCTAAGTTTTTATTTTTATTTTTTGTAGAGGTGTGGTTTCACCATGTTGCCCAGGCTAGTCTTGAACACCTGAGCTCAAGCAATCTGCCCACCCTGGCCTCTGAAAGTACTGGGATTACAGGCATGAGCCACTGCACCCGATCGCCATCCAGTTTTTATTGCAAGTACTCAACTCTTGTCACTGCACATTGAAAGCAGCTATAGACCACAAGTAAACAAGTGGGTACACTTATTCCAATAAACTGTGTTCTAATAAAACTTTATTTACAAAAACAGGAAGCTGGCCACATTGGGTCCATGGGCTATAGGTTGCCAAAACCTCTCAGAACTATGTGGTCTTACAATTTTAAAAATGAAGATTTTCACATTCTTAGAAATCTACAAAGAATCGTGTGTGTGTGTGTGTGTTTGTGTCTGCATGTGTGTGTGTGTGTGTGTTCTTACTGTAAAACCTACAAACAAATTCATTCATCATAAGTGAGCAAAAAAAGGAAAGGGCAACTTAAAACTGACAGCGCAGAGACTCTCTAACTTCCGAAAATTAATCCCCATCACCATAGCTAAAACTCATATAGCACTTTACAACTTATAGAGCGCGTTCTCACTTATTATCTCATTTGATCTTCCAACACTATGAGGTGGCTATGATTATCCCAACTTTACAGATGGGGAAATTAAGGCTTAGTGTATTAGCTGTGAGATTGAAGCCCAGACATGACTTCGTTACCACAACTTCTGTTTAAAGTATACACCAAACAGAAAAATCAGTACCAAAAATTCTCCTGATTCTTTCCCTTTTTCCCAGAAAATTTTTTCCCAGAAAAAATTCTCTGGGTTCTGCAAACCCAGAGAGGCAAAATTACAGACATATCTTTCCTCTGCTTTTCAGGTAAATTGTTTGCTTTCTCTTTAAGACCTGAAGATTTTGTCAGCAGAAATGGGTGGTAATTAGTAAGATAAGAGATTGATCTTGTATTCTAGTCTGCTAATGTTTGTTTTGTGCCAGAATTGTCCCTGTGGCACTGAGCCAAAAAGAATGAAACAGCTATAAATGTCTAGGCAGAGGCCTGAAAAATAAATTACAAGAAAGAAAATATATAATTAGGAAACCTGTGAACTAAATTTGAAGATATTCACAAGTTCTGTGATTTTTTGCAGTAGTGAAGAGAAATTCAGATACCAAAGAGCAAAGGAGAATTGCACTTTTTTTCCTTGAAAGAAAGACACAAGGAAGAGTGCTAAAGCATATTGAAAGGAAGAGGTTGGTAATTTTTCCTTAACTATAGAGGCAACGTCAACCAGTGACCACAAAGAACATTCTGCTGACCTTGACCATTTTTCCTCTCATCTATGTGCTGAGCTCTACGCATAGCCCTCAGGCAGACACAAAGCAGAGTCAGGCATAGCTCTGGAACTCCAGTGCATGTTCTCTGAGACTTACATCAGTCTGCACCTTTGCCAGTAAAGGACTCTTCCATTCACATTAGTTAAGAGCCAGGCTGGTCAATGGCCACATATTGCCCAGTTACTCCCTGTTGTTCTTCAGCACTTGAGGCAGAGCTTTAGCAAGGCCCTCACAAATCTTTCTTCCCACATTTTCCAGTTTCCAAACACAGCTTTCTACACAACAGCTACAGGGGTATCCTGATGTTGTCTCATCTTTGAATGCACTAGACAAGTGAGGTTGCATTGCAAACAGCTGGCTGCTGTGAGGCCTTGGTGCCAGCTCGGATGCATGCAGATGGCTGGGTTTTCCAAGTACCTGCATATTATGGACAGTTGGCAAAGTCAGCACTGTGTTTTAGAAAAAGAAAAAGCCCAGAGACAGCCAAGCCCATTTACTAGAACACAGTAGTGAGCTGCTAAAATTTTCTTTGGAAACACAGCCCTGAAAATGTTCACAGAATCCTGCTAACCTCCGCGACTTGTGGTCCAGTAATGAGTTGATTCAAAAAATGGGTATAGCTGAATTGGAAGGAGAAGGGCAAGTCGTAAGAAAGTTGGCAATCAATTCCAAGGTGGTAAGCAGCAATTCCTGGAGTGGGTTATAGTTCCAGCCTCTGCTATTAAGTTATGTTACCTCAGCAAGTAAGTTCAGCTCTCGGGACTGCACCTTCTCCATTATAAATAAGGGAAAGACAATGTATTCTATGATGTTTGTGCAATGATGAAAGGAGAATGAGTTTTCTAAACTGTGAAATGCTATCCAAATGTCAGGAACTGTTACATACTTATAGATCTTCCTCTATTATGAATCACTAGGGATGTCATAAATTATCCTTGTGCAAGTTTATCAATACCACCTCAGAGATTTACTGAACATCAACTGGCACTTCAATAGCATCAGTGTAAACACCTGGCCCACAGCCAGTCACCATAGCATGGAATTAAGAGGGAAAAGAGAGTATGTCTGTGGTTTTGGAGTGTTTCCTTGTACTCAAGAGAAGAGCCGAAATTTCAAGATTTGATGAAAAATACAAAATAGAATCAATCACCCTGCCTAAGTTTGTATATCTTTCACATAAAGTATTTTATTACCACCATTTTGTAGTCACATTACTGGGCCTAGAATAACTGATGCTAGATTAAGGAAACTATTTGTGTGGGAAGTAATCTAAAATATAGTATTTTCCTCTTAACTGTAATTATACCCTGTATTGTACATAGAATATCCTGTCTGAGGTTGGATGATTAATTTTATTTTGATAGCATACTGTGTGTGTGTGTGTGGTGTGTGTGTGTGGTGGGGGTGTGTGGTGTGGTTTGGAAAAAGGTATATTTAATATGGGTAATATATAATATATATAAATGAGATTATTCATTTCACCATATATATAAGGCACACAGCACGTAATATAGACACACACACATATATATATATACCTCCTATTGGTCTGTTTCTCTGGAGAACCCTGAAAATAGAGAGATCGAGTTCCATTATTTAAACAAAATAAAAGAAGGAGAAAGTGAAAAAAAAAAAAAGGTACCTTCCTTTAAGATAGCTCCCCTTAAATTTTATTTAAATGGTAGAGGCTGCATTATTTCCTTTAAAATACTGTCTTAAGTGTACAAGTTTATAAATAATTTAAAAGGTACTTTATTTAAGCAAGCACTTAATAAATTAAAACAAAAGCTGTGATAAGAATGGGACACATTTTAACAAGTATTGGATTGTAAATTTGTGGCAAACAAGGTTCCTTGTACCATATTTAGTTCAATCTCTGATCTGTCAGACTGAACTATATGAAATTGCTGATATTTGAATGTGTCTGACTTATTTAAAAGGAGCATTTTCATTTGGTTCAATCTAATAGGAATATATTACACTTTCTATGTAATAGTCAAGAAAGAGCATTTTTAGATTACTTCCCTCAAATAGTTTCCTTGACCTAGCATCAGTTATTCTAGGCCCAATAAGGTAACTATAAGATGGTAGTAATAAAATACTTTATGTGAAAGATATACAAACTTGGGCAGGGTAATTGATTCTGTTTTATATTTTTCATCAAATCTTGAAATTTCGACTCTTTTTTTGAGTACAAGGAATATGTATGTTTATGTGTGTGTGTGTGTGTCTGTGTGTGTGTGTGTGTGTGTGTGTGTGTGTGTAGAGAGAGAGACAGAGATTTATTTCATTAATTGGTTAATCTATTATGGAGGCTGGTAAGTCCAGAATCTGCAAGGGACATCCTGCTGGAGTCCCAGGGAGGAGCTAATATTGCAGTTCGAGCCCAAAGGCCATCTGCCCTAGAATTCCCTCCTGTTTGGGAGACGTCAGTCTTTTGTTCTACTCTAGTCTTCACTGCTTGGATAAGGCCCACCCACATAATGGAAGGCCATCTGCTTTACTCAAAGTCCCACTAATTTAAATGTTGATCTTACTCAAAAGCACCCTCACAGAAACATCCAGAGTAGTGTTTGACCAAATATATGGGCATGGTGGCCCAGCCAAATTGACACACAAAATTAATCATTCCAACCTCAGACAGGATATTCCATGTACAATACAGGGTAAAATTACAATACAGGGTATAATTACAGTTAAAAGGAAAAATACTATATTTTCTAGTAGCATTAAATTTATATTCTATATGTACTTTATTATAATAAAATTGTGGCTATTTTTCCAATGAATCTTTAAAACAGAAGTTGCTTCCTTCACACCCTTAAGAAGTATGGCAGGCAGACAGCAGGCAGAATGGTCTCCCTTTCGGGTAATATTTCTGAAGGAGGCTCCATTCCACCTCCTCAAAAGCTAGATGTGACATGTTTACCTTCAACATTCGAATTCAGCTTTGAGAATTGTATCAAACATCTTGAGATAATTTGTCTTACATAACCAAGCTTGGAAACCACCAATACACTGAAAAAATCACACAGCCTCTTCCTGTCGAAAACCAATAGAGATTTTGCTCTGTTGAGCTACATATAAAAGAAGGAGAAAATGACCCAGAGCCAGGAAACACGGAATTATTTTTAAACCTATTGATCAACTTTCCCCACAAACCTCTAAACTCATTCATTTAGAGTCCATCTGCTTAACTGATCTTTACAGGGCCTATTGAGAGATGAGTAATAACAGTAACTAGGAAAAAACTCACTTTGAAGTTCACCCACCCTCACCCAGGAGCTCACAGTGCTTCAGAGGCTTCCGGGGTGCAGGCTCTGAGAGCAGCTGCAAAGCCCTCTGGGAGTAGGGAGCAGGGCAGAGATAAAGGCAAAATTAACCTTCTAGCAATTTCCCACTTTGAGGACTTAAGTCAGCGTTTAATCTCGTTGGGATGTGCTTTTTCCTGTTGGCTTTTTAAAATTAAATTTGTCAAATACAATTCACCTAATCTTATATGTAGTATTCTTATTAGGGTATTACCATGTAAAATATATTATCATTACAGGACTATTACAAAGGCTAAAGCTCAGAAAAATAGAGCAATTATCATCACTCATAGATCCATGGAGAGCAGTATGGCATAATGGAGAAAGAAGTATAATAAATTTTATTTCAAAAACCATATCCACCTTCTTTGCAGTCAGGCATTTCTTACAATTTCTGCCCCAATCTCACTGGCCTTTCTCCCATCTCTCTGGGGAAGGAGGAGAGTTATACAGGGTGAACCTTATCCCCTCTCTGCATCCAGAAGACTGACTCAGCAGGTGCACATGAGGCTCAAGAGAGAACAGCATCCCAAGTATTTTACTTATCAAGAACTTTGTGATATTATATGTATCATGCTGATACGTTGTATTTAAAAATTAACCTGATATAGTCTTATCCTCAGTCTTGCATTTTATTCTTCCAATAAATAACAAGCCCTTTTTCTCCAGATCTATTACTTATGCTTCCTTTGTTTCCTTGATAATGATTTCCACAAAGCTGAGCACATGGAAGGACCAAATGAATATGTAATAATCTACTTTTTTTTTTTTTTAATTTCTGGGGTAGGCAGATTGACGTGAAAGAGGAAAAGGTGGATGTTTAATTCAATGTGTTATTATGGGTTTTGTTTGGTTGATTGGTTTGGGGTTTTTTTGGAATTGTTTTTAGAGGTGGGGGTCTCACTCTGTCACCCAGGCTTGAGTGCAGTAGCACAGTCACAGCTCACTGCAGCTTGACCTCCTGAGCTCAAGCAATCCTTTCACCCCAGCCTCCTAAGTAGCTGGGACTACAGGTACAAGACACCATGCCTAATTTTTTATTTTTTATGTTTAGTAGAGACAAGGTCTTGCTATGCTGCCTAGGCTGGTTTCAAGCTCCTGGGTTCAAGCGATCCTCCTGCCTCAGCCTCCCAAGATGTTAGGTGGTTTACTGAAGTGGAAAAAACAATGAAGCATACTGCCTGTTTTTTATTGAATATCTCACTGTGGATCTCAGCCATTATAATATTCTAGGGTTGTGAAAATAAGACCCACTCCACAGGTCAGGGAAAAAAGGGTGGCAACTGAGAATTTCACAGGTATGGCTACAGGTTTAAGATATGCTCCACACCCCCTTTCTCTTTCTGTGTGCTTCCCTGGAGCGCTCTAACTAGCCCATGACCCATCTCTCCCACTATGAACCTCAAAGCCTTCTACCCCCAGTCCCAGGCCATAGCCAAGTGAATAGGGAAGATACTTGATTTAAACCTGGCAATCAGACTTGAAACTGGGATGGTCTCTCTGTGTGGCTGCAGCAGTAATTAACTCTGGGACCAACATTCCACAATGCAGCAGATATTCTACCAGGTGTATTGGTGAGCAAAGAAAGCTAGTCCCAAAGAGAATGAAGCTATTGGGCAGAAAGGAGAAAAGGAGAGAGATGGTGAAAATCCCAGTGTCTAGGCTCAGCTCCTTTCTGAGGTCTGCCTACCTTCCTGCCTTTGGGCCTATGATTCATTTGTGCATTCTTACAAATAAGTTATATTTTGTTCAGCCAGTTTGAATTGATTTCCGTTTATTACAACCAAGAGTCCAAGTTCATACAATGGGGATCTATCTATTCTGGAAGGCAAAGGGGAAAAGAAGAAGAAAACATAACCTGGTGCCTTTTTAGACAGATAAATTTATAATAAAAATTATTTCTTTTCAGTGGAGGCTCCTGAGCCAACTCAGGCATCAGGTATTTCAGTTAACCACATACACAACCCATCATTATCATCCTTCTGGCTTCTTAAAGCTGAAATACAGTAACCCTGAAGTGTGAATAAATTCTATACAGCATGTTCTTTTTCCTTTAGCCTAGTAGATGCACAGTTGCCCTCTGAGACTGCGCTATTTTTTACAGGCCATAAAAGAATATTCATTACTGTTGGTGGGATCACATATATTCCTGGGGGGAGCCACCCATCATAAATAGGTAAGAGGAAACAAGCATAGAAAAGGTCACCCTCCCAAGCTTGCCTACTTTTAAACTTTATTTTTATTCTCATTATCTTTGTTACTCTTCTCATACATGCCGACAATTCTTAATAGTCCATCATCTATTTCTATACCTTCAACAAATGGTTCATTTCCATGTTTCTACCATCATCATGGTTCTTCCTTACTGTTCCCACAGTATATATGCTTCTATGATACTGTATTCTAAAACATACAAGTTAGTATGTATTTTTAATTCTCTTATCTCTCCCACCAGGCTAGAAGCTACATACTGGAAAAGGCTGTGCCTTAATTGCTATAATCTTACTATCTCATACAGTGACTAGAAACAAATTTTTGATGAATGGACAGGTATACGCGTAAGTGAATGAATAAATGGCTTTGCTCCATCTAACATTTCTGATAGTTTAGTCCTATATTTTAAATGTGTTCTCCATTTCTTTTTATCAGAATAAATGACTAGCATGCTCTCTGACTGAGCTTCTATAATTATATCCTTTTTCATTTAACATACTATACTTATCAAGTTTTCTTAAGAGAGTATGATGATTTTTTGATGTGTCAATCTGGCCAGGCTATAGTCCCAGTCATTCAATTAAACATTAATCTAGTTGCTGCTGTGAAGGTATTTTGTAGTTGTGATTAAAAGCCATAATCAGTTGACTTTAACAGAGATTTTCCTAGATGATCTGGGTGGGATTGATTCAATCTTCTGAAAGTCGTTCAGAGCAGGACTGAGAAAAAGGAGAGATTCCCACTGTGGGTAGCAGCTTCAGCCCAAACATGAGAGTTCTAGCTTTCCTTCTGGACAGCCTGACCTATGGATTTCAGAATTGACTACCCAGACCCACGACTTTATAATGAATGGAGCACAGCAGCCAATACAAGGCTTGATTCTATGCATAGCCAACTGTTAATCTGTGTATCAGTCAGGGTTTACCCAAAGAAAGCAGAACCAGTAGGAGACACAGATTAAGAGATTTATTGCAAGAAGGCTAGAACACTCAGTTGTTGCTGTAGCTGAACTTTCAAGGGGTATTTTATTCACTTTACATTTCACATCTATTATCATTTTTGTGGCACATAACTACTGTTAATGCCATTTACCGGCTTTCTCATTTTATATCCATCTTGTAAACTTGATTTGAATGTTGTGCTTCAATCTCATCCTCTGGCTGATTTATTCCAAGTAGCTGGCTTCATATATCAGATATCGGTTGTTGTGGGCTCCATCCTTTTTTCTCAAGATATAAATTCTTCCCTCAAACTGTCATTCTTACAATACAGAAAGATGTATGTCCTTAAATAATTTTTCCATTCCACATGTCTTTTGAGGAGGATATGCATTCACAATTTATTTTTATGAACATCTTCCAACTCACATTCCATGCTAGAGAAATCTCACCTATGTACAGCTCTCCTTTCCTCATTCATCAACAATGGGTTTCTACTTTGTATCTGGCTTCATTGTTGGAACTAAAATTACATCAAGTTTCTCTTCTGTATTAGGCCATTCTTGCATTGCTATAAAGAAATACCTGAGGCTGGCCGGGCGTGGTGGCTCACGCCTGTAATCCCAGCACTTTGGGAGGCTGAGGCAGGTGGATCACGAGGTCAGGAAATCGAGACTATTCTGGCTAACATGGTGAAACCCCATCTCTACTAAAAAAAAAAAAAAAAAACAAAAATTACCACACTTGTGGTGGGCGCCTGTAGTTGCAGCTACATTGAGAGGCTGAGGCAGGAGAATGGCGTGAAACCCAGGAGGCGGAGCTTGCAGTGTGAGCCGAGATTGTACCACTGCACTCCAGCCTGGGCAACAGAGTGAGACTCCATCTAAAAAAAAAAAGAAAAGAAAAAGAAATACCTGAGGCTGAGTAATTTAAAATGAAAAGAGGTTTAATTGGCTCATGGTTCTGCAGACAGTTCAAGAAGCAGGGTGCCAGCATCCACTTCTGGTGAGGGCCTCAAGAATCTTACAATCGTGGTAGAAGGTAAAGGGGGAGCAGGCACATC
This sequence comes from Rhinopithecus bieti, assembly GCF_001698545.2. NCBI lineage: Eukaryota > Metazoa > Chordata > Mammalia > Primates > Cercopithecidae > Rhinopithecus > Rhinopithecus bieti. The sequence continues at coordinate 48,408 of NW_016827180.1, read as the reverse complement.
ACACGGTGAGGGGGAGTGGCAGGAAATTGCCACACACTTATAAACAAGCAGATTTCATGAGAACTCACTATCATGAGTTCAGCACCAAGCCATGAGGGATCTGCTCCCATGACCAACCACCTCCCACTGGGCCCCACCTCCAACATTGGGGATTACAATTCAACATGAGCTTTGGGCAGGAACAAATATCCAAACCACGTCATCTTCTTTCCAGCGACATAAACTGCACTGTTAGTCTTCCACACTTTATTCTTGTTTTTTTCCCTTACAGTCCAGAAAAGCCACATACTTTATTATTTTTGTGTGATACATGCCTACTGTAACCTGAACATATATATTTTTTCTTAAGAACATGTTTTATCCACTCCCATCTTCCCATGTCCTAGGTAAAAGCCTACTTTTCTTATTATATTTCCCCTCTCTCTTCCTCGGTTCCCTTTTGCTGCCTCTTCTAATAGTTCCAATTTGCACTTTTTGTGTAAATCCAGCTTGCTTACTTGGCTTAGCTTTAAAAATGTTGATCAAGTAACCATTATATGGAAGATAGAACACAGAGGTAGATAAAAGTGTCATGTTATTTAAAGAGCTAAAAGTAAGGAAAGGCCTAGGAACAACTAAATTACAAAGCATGCTTTTAGTTCTAGCTTCAGGTAATACAGTAGCATCTTGCTTTTAGTGCTAACCAGTTCTAAGTATCTCGCATGCTGCATTTATTAGAGAAAAGATCTTTTTAAAATGTCATTCTCCTGCTTAAAATTCTTCAGTGAATCTTCGGTCTGAAGGATGGAATTCAAACTACTTAGGAGGTCATTCATGATCTGGTCTTCGACTACTACTTATGCCTCATCTTGCATCATACTTCCATTGGCCTATGTCTCTGTGTATACATGTGCCTATCTGTGCATGCAAGTTCAGGTACAGGTGGGCAGTGGAGTGGGTGAGCTAGGCCAGAAGGCTTAAAGGAAAATAAAATCTGAAAGCCTAGAGGGAGAGATAGAAAACATGACCAAATTTGGAAACGGGTGCAGGTGGTTGCTGAAATGAAGTATGAGCCAGATTTTGGAGACAGAGTGAAGGCAAGTAGGTCAGAATCAAAGCGTAGAGTGCTAGTGGAAGCCCTGAACTCGGTCAGCTAGCCTTTGCAGCTTGTGTTCACAGCTGTCTTCATTTAAAAAGGCTAGAATAAGGTGAAGGCTGGTGCATGACCTTCTCCTGTAATCCATCCCTGGACAGTGGGTCTCAAGGCCATTCTGGATTTATCAGATGGTATACACCAGCATGGCCAAGGAATTGTCCAGGTGAGGGGTAGGCTGAGGCCCGTACCTTCCCCTTGAATCAGGTGTTGGAAAGTATTGTTGTCCTCTGGGATGGTGAAATCCACACCTATATACTCTGTGTCTGCCTAAGGCTCTGAGGAGTAGGCTCAGAGTGGATGTGGGGGCAGAATTTCTGAGGGGCAGAAGTGATGGGGAGCAGTGAAAGCCAGGGTGAGCCCACAAGCACAGAATATTAGAAATAGAATGCCATCCTTTTTGTTTGCTTTTTTAAAATAGTTCAAAAGAGTGGTCCGCAGATCCTCTTATGGGGAAGATTCTGTATTCGTACTTGGAAATTAAGGTTTCTTCCATTCAGACTGCTTTCCTGATGACTAGGTCTATAAGAATTAGCATCAAATTGCCTCTTGACATAAAAAGGGTATCTTGCAAATCTTCTTGAGTAACTGACAGTTTTTACAGGTACCTGCCAGATATTGAAGCTGTAGTATTTGGAGGTGCAATAAAAAATAGGGAAAGAAGCTGTAGGATTTTCTGTATTGAGAAGGGTTTTAAATCGTTATATATTAGGTTTAACAGTGTTGAGACACATGGAATGGCAGGTTATATGTAGAAGGGGCCAGGATTCCACTAACATGTTACATTGTACCATCAGCACGAAGATGAGGATCCCAGGATGGATGATTCTGGACACACAATATTTTGAACTATGCCTTCTAGATTCATCATATTAAATTGATACCTGGAATCAGAGTTCAAGCATTAATTGTAGAGGGAGGAATTTCCCTAATGAAGAGTACAAAAACTCTGTAACTATTATGTGCTCCTCTGTGTTCTGCCATCTTAGCAAGGGCAGACCCATTGTAGTTGTGGGATGGAGGCAGGTTCATGGTGAAATCCATCATAATGGCAATCTATCCGTCCTTGTGGATTAGGAGCAAATCTACTCTCCACTTTGGGATTTTGGAAGTATCTGGTCCATGCACATTTGTTCCAATGACTGGTGTGTGTGTAGGAATGGGTCTTATCATTAATAGGGCCACCAAAAGTCCCTGTAATCATGTTCAGGGTCTTGAATTGGCTATTAAAGGTCAATCAATGGTAATATGGCAATAAGGCAGAGCTGTACTATTTGAGTTACCTGCCCATACAAACAAATAACTAAGTGACAAATAATTCATAGACAAGATCCTCCCGTCTCTGTATTTAATATCTTTTGGGGGCCATTCTTGGGTAAGTCTGAATTTCAGCAAGTTCTCAGCATCTTCTGGCTGCTGAGAAATCTACCTGATTTCCTCTAAAAACAAAAATCTGCTATAAAAGCCAATATACACACAAAGGGAACAGAATAGAGATCCCAGAAGTAAATCCATGCATTTATAGTCAACTGATTTCAACAGACACCAAGAAAATACAATGGGAAAAAGGACAGTCTCTTCAATAAACAGTATTGGGAAAACTAGATATCCACAGGCAGGAAAATGAAATAGACTCTCATTTCTCATCATATACAAAAATCAGCTTAAAATAGATTAAAGACTTAAACACAAGAACTGAAACCATGAAGCTACTAGAAGAAAATACAGAAGAAATAACACTGGTCTGGGCTATAACCCCAAAAGTACAGACAACAAAAGCAAAAGTAGACAAATGGGATTATATCAAACTGAAAAGCTTCTGCACAGCAAAGGAAATAATCAACAGAGTGAAGAGACAGCCTACAGAATTAAAGAAAGTATTTGTAAACCATACATCTGATAAGGGATTAATATGGAAATATATAAGAAGAAAACAACCCAATTTAAAACCCAATTTAAAAATGTGCAAAAGACCCAAACAGATATTTCTCAAAAGAAGACATGCAAATAGTCAATAAGTTTGTGAAAAAACTGCTCAACATCACTAATCACCAGGGAAATGCAAATCTAAACCACAATGAGACATTATCTCACTCCTGTTAGAATGGCTATTATAAGAAAGACAAAGATAACAAGTGTTGGTGAGGATGTGGAGAAAAGGGAACACCGGCACACTGTTGGTGGGAATGTAAATTAGTACAGCCATTACAGAAAACAATATGGAGGTTCCGGAAAATATTAAAAATAGAACTACCATAAGATCCAGCAATGCCACTGCTGGGTACACATTCAAAGGAAATGAATGAAATCAGTATGCTGAAGAGACAGCTGCACTCCCATGTTTACCGTAGCACTATTCACAATAACCAAAATATGGAATCAACCCAAGTGTTCATCAACAGATAAATGGATAATGAAAATGTGGTATATATACACATATATAGAATATACTCCACCATAATAAAGAACAAAATCCTGTCATTTTCAACAACATGGATGAACCTGGAGGACATTATGGTACGTGAACTAAGCCAGACACAGAAAGACAAACACTGCGTGATCTCACGCATATGTGGAATCTGAAAAAGTTGGTCTCATGGTAGTGGAGAGCAGAATGGTGGTTATCAGAGGCCAGGGTACTTAGGGAGAGGGGGAATGGGGAGATGTTGGTGAAGGGATATTTAATTACAGTTAGATAGTAGGAATAAGTTCAAGAGAGAAAAAAAAGCATGGTGATGATGAATGATGATATATTGGATTCTTGAAAAAAAAGCAGAGGTAGTGGTATGTGAGGTAATGCATTTGTTAATTACCTAGATTTAACTATTCCTCAATGTATATGTACTTCAATACATCATGTTGCACACAATAAATACATGATTTTAAAGTCTGCTTAATGGCAGATTTGGCAGCTGCTAAATGAATTCAAAGACATAAGTTACATCTTTGATCTTTCATAGTTTGAGACTTCTGACACTCCCTAATATTCTGGTTTATAAGAAAAGGCAGTTGACTATTCAGGTGTCAGAGAGTGGATGTAAAGCTCCAGGCTGGAAGACTGAAGGCCTTCTGGCTCAGCTTAGTCAAGCCACCTGTCTGCTCCATGCTCTGTTGGTATCCTGGAATAATCATATTTGATAGACCTCTCCTAGGTAGTGTTTCCAACCTTTGGGAAAGTTAACATAACCTGGAACTACTTGCTTTGGGGACAAAAATGTTGCCACTCCATTGTTGGCAGCATGAATTTCAATCAAAACAATCAATAAGACAAGATCAGGCAAAAATTGTATATGACTTAGGAACAGAAGCTCATTTTTCTCTCATGTACCAGTCTGGGGTGAGTGTTTCAGGTTGGCTGTCAACTCTGCTTCATGTGTTCTTTCAGAGCCCTGGGCTAACAGTGGTTCTGCCAGCTTCAACATGTGGCTTCCAAAGCTGCCCTGGTCAGCTAGCAGGAAGGGTGCAGAGAGGCCACGGAGAAGCCTGTTCACTACTCTAAGAGCTCCAGCCCAGAAGCAGTAAACATCACTGCTACTTTTTATTAGTGAAAACTCAGTCTCATGAACCACAACTAACTGTAAGAGGAGTGGGAAATTTAACTCCTGTCTAGGTAGACATGTGCCCAGCACGCTCTACTACTAGGGAAAAATGGATGAAAAGGTTTGGTGGGCAGATAGGCTAGCAGTTTCTATCATAGAACAAATACAGATCAGAAGTCCAAATATTTATTGATGTCGCTCAGGGAAAATCAGATCATTTAGCAGAGGATCTCAATCAGAGTCTGACCTATTAGAATCATCTGGGAAGTTCTTCCTAACCACGTATGGACAAATCCTACCGGATACAATGACAGACCCTATGTTTTTCTTGAGAGTTTAAGTAAGGACGGATATATGTATTAGGATGTGTATTTGGACAGTATTCACCAGGGTACTGTGAACCAAATACATACCTTCAAGTTGTCAGTCTGTGAAGCCCGGATGAACTGGTTTTAGAGAGACAACTTCATGACTCAAGCTTTCTAAGGAGCAGATCTAAGAGATGCGAGTCTAGTTCAAAGAATCCCAGACAGTGACAACACTGAGGCCACATTAGACGTGGTGTCAAACAAAGACCAGTGAGGGAGGCGCCAAAGCTTTCCAGATCACCTAGCAGTGGGGACCTGGAAGCAGCACCCATGCCATGGAGGAGATCAGGTTGGTAGCAAGCTGGGTCCACTTAACCAGGGCCATTGCATCAGAAAATACACTTAGACATGGGAAACCACTCACTCCCTTATTTCACTGGTTCTTAACTCTGGCCGCACATGAGAATCCTCCAAAGAGCTCTCAAATTTGCCACTGCCCAAACCGCATGCCAGAACAAATGAATCAGAATCTCCGGGAGAAGATGTAAGCTCAGGAATCTCCAGTTTATTAAATTTCCTCAGGTGTTTCCGAGGCACAATAAGGACTTAAAACTGTTGCCTTAGCTTCTAACCTTAGGAGCAGAAACACATACCATTCTGTCTCCTTACTTGACCTCTCCAGCCTCCGTGGCCATCAGCAGAGCGATCTGTTGCTGTGTGCCTAAGTCTGTGTTCTCACCCAGGCCTGTGTTTCCCAGGTGCAGGGCATAAAAGACGGTGGCAGCAGCTCCATCCAAGTGGGTGATGGAAAGCCCAATCTCTTAGGAGGATTGTGATCCCACCTGAGGAACCAGGCAAGGGTGGCCACCTGTCATGTTAGTGACTAAAGGGGAATGAGTTCACCTGGAAGAGGCCAGGGCCTGAAGAGAAAGCCAGGTCAGCAGCAGCATAGGAAAGGAGAGTCAGGAAGTCTTGATGATCCAAGAGACACCCCAGAGGTGGACATCTATCTTAGGGGATACAAAGTCAGGAATTTAAATCTGGAAGATAAGAGCAATCAGTAAACCAAATGGGTCTGGATCAAACAGAAGTGTGATGGGACAGGGTTGGCCAGGGTTCCACATGATTTTCTTCAATGCCATCCAACATATATGGTTTACATCAATGGTCCCCAACCTTTTTGGCACCAGGGGCCAGTTTCGTGGAAGACGATTTTTCCACGGACCAGGGCGTGGGGAGGAATGGTTTCAGGGTGATTCAAGTGCATCACAGTTATTGTGCACTTTATTTCTATTATCATTGTATTGTAATATATAATGAAATAGTTATTCAACTCACCATGATGTAGAATCAATGAGAGCCCCGGGTTTGTTTTCCTGCAACTAGACGGTCCCATCTGGAGGTGATGGGGGACAGTGACACCCGAAGTGTGTTACTTACGTCCATTCTACTCCCTAATCTCATCCTGGTTGCTGTCACTGCAGAAAACCCTGCTTCACAAAGGATGTTGGAAATGGAAGCAGGCTATCCAGTACTTTTGTGGCAATCTCAGGATATTCCACCCTGACATGAATTCAGAATGTACGGAGATTTGAAGCTGTCTCAAACATACTTTTAAGGCTACTAGATGCAGCTGTACAACTGAAATACATCAACTCGCTTGCCACTATAAAGCCTGCCACCAGCTTGTCATTGTGACTCACTGATATGGTTTTGATACCAGTTTGCAAGCACTTGATTTTTGATGGTCTCTGTGCAGTCAAACCTCTCTGCTAATGTTAATCTGTATTTGCAGCCACTCCCCAGTGCTAGCATCAACACCTCAGTGCCATCTCAGATCATCAGGCATTAGATTGTCATAAGGAGCTCACGACCTAGATCCTTCACATGCACAGTTCACAATAAGGTTTGTGCTCCTATAGGAATCTAACGCTGCCACTGATGTGACAGGAGGTGGAGCTCAGGTGGTAATGTGAGTGAGGATTAGCTGTAAATACAGATGAAAATTCATTCATTCACCCACTGCTCATCTCATACTGTATGGCCTGGTTCCTAACAGCCCACAGACCAATACCGGTCTATGGCCTGGGGGTTGGGGGACCCCTGGTTAATATTACAGATGAATCCGTTTAATTCCAAGAACTGAAAATGAGGTTGACAGTTATACATTGAACTACCGGTGATGCCAGAAATGCAACCACAGGCATCTCAAGTCTCCCCAGGCTTATCTGAGCTGTTTTCTCCATGTAAAACGGTATTTCCTCTCCCCACCAAGTCACCCTCCACAGCACATCTTCCATACCCTTTGGGTAGTTTCTTTGCTGCAAATGTTACTTCCTTTACTGGACTGTGAGCCTCTTGCAGACAGCAATTTTGTCTTACACGTTTTTGTGTTCACAGGGCTTGGCACATGACAGGTGCTCATGAAGTATATGTGAATGAGTGCTGCAGAAACAAAATACATGTCCAACGTTCTGGGAAACAAAGGACAGAAAGCAGTTTGGAGAGTGGTGGAAGTCTCTGCCGCCAAGGCAACATGTGATAAGGGCCTGCTGAAGCGTTTCCTGGTAAAGTAGGAGGGAAAGGTAGAAGGAACAGCATGTTGAAAGACAGAGCAGTAAGAGACCTCAGTTAATTCAAGCGGCGTCGCATGATCAGTATTATTGCTCCTCTTTCCCCTTTACTCTAAGCTTTTAAAGCTAGCTAAGATTTTGGTATTTGTCTACCTTACGGTGGCAAGCTTTTTTTGCATAAAAGTATCCTCCCCCACAGGTGATTCAAGAAATTCAACTATTCTCCTTCTTTACCCCTAAAGCACATTTCATGACTGAATATTCTTGTTCAAATAATTTTCAGGTCATTTTTTATATCCTGCTTATCTTTGGCTGTTTCTTATGCCAGATACAATTATTTGTTCTTAAATGAAAAATAGAGGCCTACAGACAACCTCATTCTCCCGTGCCAAGTCCTAAACCTACCTGTAAATAAATTTGTTTAAATACCACATTTTCTTCCATCTAGATGACCCACTATTTTTCCAATCTCCCTAGAAGCTAGTGTTTTGATAAACAAAACAGACGAATAGAAGGTTCTAAAAGTCCTGATCCAATTTCCCTTGATTCGCTCATGCATGCAATAAACGTAAACAGAGTGTTGACAGCGTGCAAAAGAGGCCCTAGTAGGTTTACAGTTCTTTAGCATCTAAATTTTCGGCAAATGCTTCAAGGTCAGACTTAAATGCTTTATTAACACAGCTGTGAGCATTTCCACACATTCACCCAATTTTACAGGGGCTGCTCTTCTTTTCCAATGCACATTTTGCATAATACTGTATGGCAGCAACAGGGTTTTTTCCCATTGCCTCATTTTTGGAAGACAAATCTTCAGACTGAAAGTGCAAGAGATACCTTTATTACCTGGAAGTCCCAAAACTGTATTTACATGGTCCTTTCCTTTATCACACAAACAAATTCCTAACCATCCCTTGCAGCTGCAAAGCAAGCAGCAGCAGGGGTTCAAAACAGTCTGCCTGCTCTTTCACCAGTGTTTTGCACTTTGTATTTTGTACCCTCCTATTTGTGTGCCCTACAGTCTTCAAATTAACCTAAATTGCACAATCATCAGATAGAAACTGTGCATTCACTTATTCATTCAGCAATCATTCATCTAGAGAATGTTTTGTATCCTCACTTTATTATGTTATACCCTGGTTCCATTCATTCGTTTATTCATCATTCAACAGGCATTCATCAAAAACCTGCTCTGTTCCAGGGTCTGGACTGGGTGTGCTGGGAAGACCGAAATAAGAGTATTGCCACTCCAGCTCTTCAAGAGTTAGCAGTATATAGGGTTCATCACAGTGTAATTCATGAAGAGGGGCACTGCCCCAACTTCTCTCATTAGAAACAGATGAAACATCACAACAAATTTTCCCCAATTGGCTCTTTCTGGTCTATTCTTCCCTTCACCAAACTGGAACAACTTTTTAAATCTTCCCCTCCTATCCTCCCATAGACCTCACAGAAAGTTCTTTCTGCCTCCTCCTTTTTCTCCTCTTCCCCACCCTCAGTAAAGGAAGCCACATCAGTGCCCCTCTAGCAGAAGCACAGGTAACCCTCACAGAAAAAACTGTACATTGGGCCTAAACGCTATTACAATCATTTTCCACATAAGAAAATAGATGCTGAAATTAAGATACTTCCTCCAAACCACACAACTCCATGATGAAACCAGATCCAAGGTCTTGATCTTGATCTTTTTACTATACCATGGTGACTCAAACATGATTTCCCTTGATCAATCAATATTAGTCTGAGAAAGCATACATAGTTATAAGTAGCTAATTTTCATAGAATCAATCTGATTTCAGTCTTTCTTTTTCTCTGGAGTTGTGCCTATTCTTTCACATAAAGTATATATATTTTTAAAATTCTGCTACAAATAGCAATAAAACATCAGGCCAAACTGGCAGGTTTTCCTGACCAGCTCATGAATTTACCTGGTATTCGCTGATCCCACTAGAAGGAGTTTCCAGACAAAAGGCAACTTTTTAAATGCTGAGGTAGCAAGTTTCATTTTGAGGATGTTGAATGGGTTGTTCAATAAGTGAATTAGCTTCCTTTTTATGAACGGAGGTCAAGATAAGAATCTACAGACACTCTAGCTCTCTCAATCCCTTAGATCCAGACATTGTTGAAATGAACAACATTACAGAGATAAGGAGCATTGAAAACAGAACGAATTTCCTCTGCCAGCTGATTGGTGTCTGGAGGAACAAAAAGACCAAAATTTTACTTAATTCACCCTCACACTTTTCTAGAACTGGAAGTCTTGTGAGCACCAACTTTGGGTAGGTTATCAGAACATCCTAGCTAGTCAAGATTAGGATTCCCAGGCTCCCTGTTCATGAAACTGGACCACTGACCATCTGAGCATATACATTTAAAAACCAAGGTACCTAAAAGCTGTTTTTGGATGAAAGAGAGAGTAGAAATTTTGGTGCAAGGTAGTTCAGGAGAAAAGAACAACATAGACGAGGAAGGAGTAGACAAGCATAATGGAGGGGAATGCTATGGCAAATATCTTTCCTCTTAGATTTGAAAACAGGTCTTAAGACCCACTGGGGAGGGTGGTAAGAACAGACACCGACAGCACTGTGTTTATGAAGGAGTTTGTGAAACTCTGAGCACAAGCAGTGCTGGTTTGAGGCCTAACGGCCCAAGTTCTTGATAGAACTGGGCAGCAACGTGTTCTCCCATTTTATCACTGAAGCACAGCAGCACTTTGCAGGATGACAGAGCGCAGCCATGCAGTGGTGGTGCCCACCCACCCACCAGACCAACAGGGGAGCAGTATTTTCACAGAAAGCCAAAAGCCAAGGCAATGACAATCTTCCTTCAGGTAATTTTAGTTGCCAGATTTCCATGAGGAAACCTGAGAAGTGAATGTGAACAACTCTTGGAGACTTCCAGAAATACACGATGTGAGAAACATGGCCAAGAACAGAGTTGACTACTTTAGCAGGTGGGTGCTAGGAGTTGGCAAATATAGTATTCTTGATGTTTTTGTTACAGCCTGGTGAGACCTGGGACAGTCAGGTAAAACACACTGGATAAAGCCAGAAATTCCATAGTTGATTATTTTACAATTTAACAGGAAGAATTCAACTCAAATAAAAGAAGAGTGAATGAAAGGAGTAAATGTAGTCCTGCTTAATATCACAGAGATTCTGGGTTCTGACCTTCCTCTCAATCAGGCTGCTTTAAGAAATTAAAGGTCACTCCTCAAAACTTCTTTGGACATATTTGTCCACCCCTTCTGCCTTTAAGTAAGATTAACCCAACTGTACCACACAAAACTGAAGCTGCATTTGTAAAAGCTCCAGGTAGACCACAGTCCAGCAGAAGTCACTTGATAGACCAGCACCATCTGCTTCCTTACCCTTGTTTAGTTTCATCCCTGGGAGTCCCAGGCCCTTGGCACAGGCAGTAGACCAGAATCCCAGCCAGGATTCCTCAGATACTTTGACCTTGGAGCTAAATCCAATCAATCCAGTGCTTAATGAAAATAAACTTGAGGATAGATGTAGCACTCTGCTTCCTTCCCCAAGGAAATTCTTGAATGAGGCAAAGGATGAGGTAAAATTCCAGCCATCCTGCCTAAGCACAAGGTCAGTGCTGCTGTCCGCTAGAGCTTATGAAGAAGCCAGCTCCAAAGAAGAGGGAATGCAGTGTCCTGCTTCCTCCCAAGGGGTCTCTGAACAAAGAGGCAACTTATCTGTAAGGAGTGATCCTGTAGAAGTTCTAGAATCACTGTTCAGTTAGGACAGAGACTCCCAGGCTGTCACTGACAATGTCCAGAGTATGCAAGGGGAGCTGGTGGTCTTTCAAGAGCTGAGGGCAGATCCAGTCCAAGAGGTATTGGTAACCATTGAGGAGGTGCAGTTCAATCAAAACCCCCAAGAAAAAGAACCAGAAAGCCAATATACCCCACAGAACTCTCAGCAGACTTTGCCTTCCCCTTCCCTGAATGGAGGAGAGCATTCTAGAAGTGGAAATAGCTCATGCCAACAAGGGGCTCTGATCAAAAACATTCTTTATCTGGGTTCTATGAACCACAGTGGAGAATGGGGCAAAACTTATTATATTTGGTATAGAGCTTGCAACCTCACAGAGCTCTAGATTATAGTACTTATTTCTTACAGGCTATGAAAAGAAGTGATACACTATTTTGGAAAAAGTTAGAAAGGTTCTACTAAAGCTAAGCATAAGTATCTATGCCCTATGACCCAGAAATTCCACTCCTGTACAAATGGTCAAGTGAAAGAGTGCTTGTGGCCACCAAAAAAAAAAAAATTACAAGAATAATCATAGCAGTGTTATTTACAATAGCCTCACGAGAAGCAACTAAAAAGTATACCAACAGTCAAATGGATTAACGATTGTGGTATGTTCTGGCAAAAGAATACTGAACAACCCTGGAAAGAAAAAGAACCATTGCTACATGCAACACCACAGAGACTCTCTCAGGCATAATGTTGGACAAAAGAAGTCAGAAGCAAAAAAGTAAATATGGTATGATTCCATTTATTTAAAGTTCAAAAACAGGCAAAACTAATCTGTGGTGATAGAGGTCTGAAAAGTGGTTGTCTTACTGGGAGGCATGAAGAAGTCTACCAGGGTACTTGGAAAGTTCTAGATCAGATATGGATGGTGAATACATGGGAATATACAAAATGTATTGAACTAGTATACTTAAGGCTGCATATTTTCTATATGTAGGTTATACTTTAAAGAAAAAAGAGATGTAAATTTTCTTAAATAAGATAATTATGAGTACACCTATCAACATATGAAACTGACTGGAAACCAAAGGAGAAAGCCAACTAAGTTTTTGAGAGCACTAGAGGGCCTAAGATGAAAGGGACTGTGACTGCTCAATAAGCAGGCTAGGAAAGTAGCTCCTCCCCTAGGAAGGGCATATTCTCCAGTGCCATCTTCACATGTGGCCGAGCAGAAGAACAATAAGAGCAAGCCCTCTCAGAGGAAGAACCAGTGGCCTGGGAAATTATCTCCTGGAAACAGAAGTGAGACCTAATCAACAGTCATTGGCCTGCACAGATGTCAGGACTGTACAACCAGCAGCTGCTGCAAATGTCTAAATTTCCCCTTTCTGATGAGAGTAGTTCCACCATTATATGTGGCATGTATGCAGGGTAGATAATTTGCCATGGAGAGGGTAGTTAGATCTGTCTCCATCTCAAGAGAAGTTATATCCAGAAATGATGTAGATACTCTCATAAGGTCCTCATCTTTGGGTTCGATGTCATGACTGGATAGCATGAGGTAGATATTATTATTATCTCCATTTTAAAAATGAAGAGATGGAGGATCAGACAGGTTTAGTAATTTCACCCAGCATTACAGAGCTAACGAGCACTGGAGGCAGCATTTTATACAGGCAATTTGGCTGCAGAGTCATCTAGTAGTTATAGAAGAACTGGAAATGTATCTGGTGCTTTAAATAATAATATCACCTATTATGTAACAGTTAAATATTAAAATTATTTAATATTACATATTATATAATAAATAATATTAATATTAATGAATATTGCATAACTTATGTTCACCAGTAAATACACAACTAATAACCCCATTTGATGTGTGAAAGTACATCATGTTCCTTAGAAGCTTTCAAGAGTTTTAAAAATACTTGAGAGATCTAGGAGAATCATTGAGGAAACGATCATAAAAAGAATTTTGCCCACCAAGATGAAGAGTGGCCCAGGATTAAGGCCAGAGGAAGAAAGCCAGATGCCCTGGGGTGGATAGGACTAGAAGTTTCAGAGTCGATCACCCTCATTGCAGTCCTATGACTTCTTTCCCAGTATAACTCTGTAAAGGAAGGTGAGCACGTTCTCTGTCCTTCCTGAGTAAACCAAAGCACATCTTCCAAAGGGCATCCCTTGCAGCAACATGAGCAGAAGATGCTGCATGGAAGCACAATGAGGGTGTGCAAAACATTTGCAAACCTACAGGATGCTTCCTCTGAGACACCTGGCAACAATGCTTGTAACAACTGAGTCCCAAATCGCTTTAAGAGGTAACAAGAGGAGACCTCCCTCAAAACACCAGATCGCCTTGATAACACTAGAGAGCCTCAAGATCTCTTCCTACTTGAACAATCTTGAGATTTCCAGCGTTAATGCGCAATGACAAGCTCTGATTTAGCAAGGAGTGCCGCCTTTGTTAGACACCTCTGCTTGCTCTAGGTGCTGACTTTCGTGGCTCTCCAAAGGAAATGTAAAACAGTACTTTCCTTTTCATCCTTGTTCCACCTCTAGGATTGCATGGAAGAAAAGACTTTGCCAGGAACATCTTTGCAAAGAACACCACGTGGAAACAGATTCCGCATCAAAAGGACATGGCACCTGTCTTTCCCATGGAGACAGGTGGATGCTTGCGGCAGGATTTGGGGAATCAGTAGGTCGCTGGCAAGGGCCCTCTGCAGTTCTTTCCACAGGCAACTGGGTTCAGGTGCTTTCATGGCAAGCTGCCAGCCCAAAGGGATAATTAATTGAAGGGCTCTCTGTGCTAGAGATATTGGCCATTTTGACATCTCAGTTGGACACTTGAGCTCATGAAGGTTCAGCTTCAGAAGAGCAGCTCTGCCTTTATCACGTCTGATCTCCCCAGTGGGAAAAGCTAAGTGCCCAGAGTTGCAATAATCATGTTAAGTACCAGGTTCCTTTGCCAGAAAAACAGTGCACTCTTCTTTATCCTTCCCTTGAGGAAAACTCCCACTGAGCCATTTACTGGGTTCTCTGTTTGTCTTGCAATTCTACACCAGCAGCACCATGTTTTTTCAACATATGTGGCAGTTCTGCAAGTCTGCATGGTCTGTGGTTTTAAAAGACAGCATTAAATTTAGGCTCAACCTCAAACAGAGCAGGACAGAGCTCAAGAACTTCTGTGACAATATTTAAAGCACTAGCAACTTGATGAATTATTCCACTCATTTCCATGGGGCAGGCAAGTCTTTAAGAAGACCTCCCTTAAGCCCCTGACTCAGAATATAGTCTGCCAAGCAGCCAAAACCTACCCAGTAACCTAGGAATGCATTTAGATGCCCTTGTAAGAGTTTAAAATGAAACAGGTAGAACAAGTTAGTGGCTCTCCCAGGGACGGTTATTCACAACCTTTTCTCTGCTATCAAAGCATTTTATTTATACATTTATTATAGCGTTTACCCTATTGTGATTCATTGATCCAAGTAGCTTTATCTCCCTCAAACTAAACCATGAGCTCATTTATGACAGGGAGTCATTTGTCTTTTATCTTCCAAATAATCCATGAGAGGCCACGGATTATTAATTAATTAATTAATGGAGTCTAGGTGAATCCAAACCATCCTCTCAGCCAGGGCCTAAAGAAGATTTGAATAAATTTTGTGTATTTGTGAGAGGTCCGGTGGGGACATGAAAACAACTTATACCTTTATTACTTCATGTATGAAATCAAAACAAAGGAAGAAAGGAAGGGACGAGTAGAAAAGCTCAATAGAGAAATGAAGAAAAGTAAAAAAGAGAAAAAAGAGATTGAAGTTATTGACATGCACAACCTAGAAACTGTAATTGCAAAAATACCTTGTAATAGGCTGTATCTATTTTAAAAAGCCAAACACAGGCTCTTTCCCCAACACAATGAACACTTCATGGTCAAAGCCACAGTAATAGTGAAATGATAAAATGCTAAATCTTTTTGTTAATACTTGAAATTAATGTTTTTAAGCAACTAAAATCTTCATGAATATAAGCAGGCTTCTGGTGTCACACTAACTTTGCCTAATCCGACACTTACCTTTGCTTGAGTTAAGTAGAAATATAAAACGTAAACTATCAAAAACAGTTTGCGTAAGAATCTGGTAATAGGTTCAGAGTTTGTCCAAAATGAGGGTAGAACTTCAGGATCTCTGGAGGCTTCAAACATCACAAAATGTCACAAAATATACCTCTAGCTGCCCAGACTTTTAAAATAAAATAGTAAAATTAGCAATGCTTTTGTGATTTTAGGGTATGTCTTGAAATCCTCCACCTTTTTGATACTGTTATTGTTACTGACAGAATTAAGAAAAGGCAACATGAAATATAGCCCAAGCAGGAAACATCACATATACAGTTCAGAGTATGCTTTTGCCAAGGCATTTTACTGGAATCAGGCAACACTTAAAATATCATTACTTAATCTAACAGGGCCCGCCCATTTTCTACACATATTTCAGCAAGCCCATATTCTCAAAGCACTTTGCAATTGCCCCTTACCCAGCTTATTGTCAATATCTGAAGACCAACAGTATGCAAAATGTGATATATGTTAAATACTTTGCATGCCTTTCCATAACAAAGGCCCAGTCTCTATGGGAGCTTTGTAAGACAATATATTGAAATGGCACACATGGAGCTCTATAAAATACTGTACATTTTTCTTCAAAAATGGTTTTCATGCCTGGTGCGGTGGCTTACACCTGTAATCCCAACACTTTGGGAGGTGGGTGGGTCATTAGAGACCAGGAGCTGGAGACCAGCCTGGCCAATATGGTGAAACGCCATCTCTACTAAAAACACAAAAAATTAGCCAGGTGTGGTGACACACACCTGTAATCCCAGCTAGTCAGGAGGCTGAGGCAGGAGAATCACTTGAACCCAGGAGTGGAGGTTGCAGAAGCTGAGATCACGCCACTGCACTCCAGCCTGGTGACAGAGCAAGACTCTGTCTCAAAAAAAAAAAAAAAAAAAAAAAAAACTCCACGCAAAACACATGACCTAACAAAATAAAATAATGCCATGATAGGCAAAAATCTCAGCCCTCACCACTTTCACCAGATTCAGCCATGAAGTTGGACATTTGGTTTCTAATAAGCAAATCCCGTCTTGCAATACCAGGCACTTCCTTCAATTTGCCTGAGCAAAAGAAAAAAGAGAAGGGACTAACCTGAGCAAACCTCTGCCAGGTGGTGTTTGATTCAATTCCTGCCACACAACATATATTTCAAAATGAATTAATAAGTAATATTAATATAATTAATGAGTGTTCACTAATGAGTTGATCAATAAATAACAAAGATCTCTCACATTGACCTGGAATGCTATTAACCATAAGTGAAAACTACTTTTGTTATCCTCTTGTGTTCTTTACAAGTGGTTAAAAAAATAATGTGAACTCTGGAGTCAGACAGCCTAGATTTGAACCTGGGCAGTCTGCATCTGACTACCGGGTGACCTTTAACAGGTTAATTAACCTCTTTGTGCCTCCATTCCATTATATGAAAATAAAGATGGGAAGAGAATATGCCTCAAAAGGCTGTTGTGAGTATTAAATACATTAATCCCTAAAAAGCGTTTATTACAGTCACTGGCACACAATAAACCTTCAATAAATGTTAGCCTTTATTATTTTTATCCACCCAGGCAAACTGGTCTCCTTACTCTTCTGTATATGCCCCAGGCACATTCTGGTCTTAGTGTTTTGCACTGGTTGTTCCTACTGCCTGGAGTGCTCTTTCTTCAAAGATCTGTGTCACTAACTCTTGCATCCCGCATCCCATTTGACCAAATGATACCTTCCCAATGACCACCCTATTTAAAACTGTAACGTGTGCCTCCCCAAGAGCCTCCAAGTCTTCTACTTTCTTCGCTTCACATTCTAAGATACTATGTAATTAACTAATTTGTGTTTTGTATATTATGTCTCTCCTGCCAATAGAATATATTCTGAGGTGACAGGATTATTGTCGTATCTCTTTTAGTCACTGATGTGAACTGGTACTTGAACACAGTAGCTCCTCAAAAAATATACACTGAAAGCCAACTCAGTGGCATGCTTGCAGACTCAGCTACTCAGGAGGCTGAGACTAGAGGATGACTTGAGCCAAGGAGTTTGAGGCCAGCCTGGGCAACATACTCCATCTCTTAAACAGACACACACACAAACAGACACACACACACACCCTGTTAAAGGAATTACTGGCACTACCGTTACCACCACCATTTGCCATTATAGCAAGTAATGAAACCATAGAGTTTTAGAACTAAACATGACCACAGAGATCATCTCTAGGACAACTCCTTTTGTAAACACAGAAATAGCCATCTCCCTGAGACACTGCATCCTGTTGACTCTGCCTTGCCTGAGCCTGCAGGAGAATTCACAGGCCCAGGTGTACAGTCCGTGGCAGGTAAGTCTGGGTCACATGGTACACCCACCACACTGGTTCCTTATTCTAGCAGCTCTGAGGTCACCATTACACAGCTGTTCTATCTAGTGGTTAACATGAGCAACGATTTAGGAGATTACAGCAATCATCAAAGGGTGGAATTAAAATAACAAAGAAAAACAATAAACAGGAGGAAAGAAGGAGGGATTGCTTTTGCTCCACAGATCATTTATGTAAACAAAAGAAAAAATAGAGCTAAGCCACTAAATCAGAGGTTGCAATTAGCTCAATTGCAGAGTGACTTGGTGCCATTTTGAGCAACAATAGCCAGAGTGATCGCTCTTAATTAGGTAAATTAAGTATTCTGATTACTCCACTTTTATGAAAAAGAGTTGCCAGCCATTACAGAGATCCAGTTTACATGAACTCTGCTCCATTTCTCATACTGACTCATCTTTTAAGTTTTTTTCTGCTTCTTTTCACATCTAGCACATTTTGCTGTAGACTAAGAAAATAAGGGTTCTGCATCCACAGATCCACCAACAGTGGATTGAAAGCACAGTATCTGAGGGATGTAGAATCTCTGGATTCTAAGGGTCAGTTTTTCATAGCCATGGTTTCCTCAGGGTGGACTGTGGAACTTCAGCCTCGGTGAATGTTGGTATCTACAGAGGTCCTGGAACCAATACTGAGGGATGGCTGTATCTCTATGAAAGCTCACCCTCCAGAATACATTATGTAAAATTAAATGCTTGCATGTGTATATGTACATGTACTTTAATAACTACTGCCCAGTCCTGATTATGTAAGATTCTGGAAAATCTGAAAGGAAAATAGGTAACAGGAAGGAGAAAAAGTTGCTACAGTGCCCTTGAAGCTCAGTAATAGAGCAACCAAGCAGGAAAACTCTAGAATCCCAAGGGAACACAATTTACAACCAAAAGCGCACCATAATATCTTTAGCACTTCACAAAGAAATGAGCGAAATCAAATTAGTGATTACGCAGCTGAACTTGGTAGTGTGTGGCATTTGCTCACACACACACACACACACAAAAAATGCAAGAGAAAGTGCTATTATTAAATGCCCTTTGCACGTACAGTTTGCAAGATTAGCAACACTCCTTTATTTCTGCTCCCCCTTTAAACTATTTGGCTGTCTGGAATTGCTATGAGAAAAATCCGTGTTTTATTTGTAGCTCAAAATAGCTTTTTTAAGGTGTACGTGTGGGGAAGGGGGAGTTGTACTGCTAATTATTACCGTTTCCAATATATCCCTGAACCAGAGACTACAAAGGTCATTCTTGAAACTCGTTTTCACGCAGATGCAGCCACAATAATTACAGCTCAAAGAGGATCAGAGCAACATATTCCATGACATTTGCCCTTAACTACCTTTCTTCTTATTAGCAATGATCCTGCTACAGACAATGACTATATTATACATCCATGGATCTAAATGTGCTGTTTATTCTGAAGTGACAGTGACAATTATAGCAGCTGCCAGGAAGGAATAATGGGTATACTCTAACATTGGCAGTGGTATGGTTACCAGTAATGCCAATTCACAAAAAATCCCACACCCCAAAAGGCAGCAGGTAATGCTACTCATGTGATTCTATTGCTAAAATTTAAAAATTGAAGTCATTAAACTATACTCTTAAGATCACCACATTTTACTCAATGTAAATTATACCTTAACAAAAATATGATTATTATTTATTCTTGATTCTGGCTTAGGGTAATTGTTACACATAAAAGGGCAATGCATGTCTTCTGGCCATGAGACTAATTTCCACAACGAATTTTAATCCTATAAACCATGACTACCTGGTTTGACCTTGGGTAAATGTGACTTTCCATACGAAAATTTCATTGCCATAAGCCTAAGAATAAAAAATTCCTAGCCTAGGAATGTAACACTATAACATGGAAGAACTCACCAGTATTCACTCTACTCAATTATCTCCATGGCTACTACACTGCAAGCAAAAAAAGTGCACATTTCCATAGCACTTCATATTCATCAGCCCAAATCATCCATATGTTGAAATGCTTCCTTTCAATCCAAAGAAAAGCCCACAAATCCACTCCACCCACAGTTTTGACTCTACCTGGCCTATACCACATTAATAAATGATACCTCCTCTAACATATTATAATGCTAATGGTCAAAAGAGATTAACATTTAGAACAAGCAATGGACATTTATTTGAGGGACAGGAATCTTTCATATTTTATTCTATACCTCTACACAGGTAATAAAGTATTTTTTTCCTACCTGTGAATGTTCCAGGTGCTGGCATATGAAGACATACCAAGAGGGGACTCTTCCCCTTCCTTTCTTTTCTACCTCAAGCCTTACTCTGGAGGCCTTTGGAGAAATAATATCATGCCAAAGTTAGGAATTAACAAGCATTATTGAACATCTACTATGTGCTCATAATTGTGTTAGGTGTTGGAGACACAGCAAAGTACATTCATTGTACAGTACTGTTTGGAAGGTTTTATGCTTCATTTATTAAGAAATGCATTGCTTCTATAGAACTGGAACTTAAAACTGAACTTGAGTCTATTTCAATTTTTAAGAATTATCTTAAGATTTAAAGAACCGGCCGGGCACGGTGGCTCACGCCTGTAATCCGCAGCACTTTTGGGAGGCGAGGCGGGAGGATCAGCAGTCAGGAGATCGAGACGCACGTGAAACCCCGGTCTGCTACTAAAAATAGCAAAAAATTAGCCGAGCGGCGCCATGGGGCGGGCCTGTAGTCCAGCTACTCGGAGGCTGAGGCCGGAGAATGGCGGGAAGCCGCGGGAGGAGAGCTTGCAGTGAGCCGAGATCGCGTTTCACTGCACTCCAGCCACGGGGACCAGAGCGAGACTCCTTCTCAAAAAAAAAAAAAAAAAGATTTAAAAACCATCTGAAGGTATTTCTCCAGTGCAACTACAGTCCAAGTTTTCTCCAAATGCTAATGTTGGCCCAAGTCTACTGATGTACTTTCCTTGATATTGTTGTTCTGTTAGAGCAAAAAGATAAAGTTGGACTCAAAGCTACCAAGGCTCAAATCATTCTCTGCGAGCGCAGGGATGAAATAATAACGACCAACACCTACTGAGACACTGTTCTAAGAGTTTTACAAGGATCCAAAAAGAAATTAAATCCTTACAACAGTTCTTTAGGTCAATATCATGCTTTGTCTCATTTTACAGATGAAACAAGTGAGGAATAGAGAAGCTAAGTAACATGGGCAGAGTTGTAGTTCTCCTGGGTAGTACAGTCTCAGAAATAGAGCCCTCAAGCCTGTGCTCTTAACCCCCACACCATACTGCCTCTCAGGAGAGCAGGATAGAAAAATGCAATGATAAAACCAAAGCCAGGCAATAAGGCCTGAAAGGAGAGGACATGGAATCCAGAACTACAAATCCCTTTCCCAAACACTTCTAGGAGCTCCTTCTTTATAGGGAGAGTGACAGGAGAAGAGGAAGGAAAGGAGGGACATGGTGGGGATGAAGGTAGGGGAGAAAACTGTA
Source organism: Rhinopithecus bieti (assembly GCF_001698545.2). Taxonomy (NCBI): domain Eukaryota; kingdom Metazoa; phylum Chordata; class Mammalia; order Primates; family Cercopithecidae; genus Rhinopithecus; species Rhinopithecus bieti. Next base: position 27,184 of record NW_016827180.1, on the reverse strand, counting down.
GCAACTCCCTTCTCTTAACAGTGATGCAACTTCCCTTCCCATAAATTAGTGGCCTGTGTTGGCACATATGAAAAAAGATAGGAACTTTGCAATGTGTATATAACATCCTGCATCCAGCAGAGAGCCCTATCGCAAGTCAGCAAAAACAGCACTCTACCAAAAATGAACCTTCACTGCTTCCAAAAATCTATTTTAGAAGTAAACAGTGTTTAAATTTGCTGGAAATGATATTCGTTGCTGTGACTGCTCCAGAACAAGGCAGTCTGTCATTCTAGAGGAGAACTGAGGAATTTCCTCCCGCTGACAGGGCTGACTTTGTCTTCATGCCTTTTCTCAGGGCATGGGAAGAAGCCTCTGTGACCGACCAGCCTGAAAATTCTGCCAAGAGGCTGAGAGTCATGGGAATCTGCCCAACCAGCTTTGTGGAGGTCACTGAACACCATCTAGACATTAAAAGAGGAAGCCAGACACAATATAGTTTCAAAGGACTGTGATAGTAAATGTCTTAACCACTGATATGATTACCTTGAGTTGTGATTACCTAGAGACCTATTCATCAACACTGATGAAAAGGTTGTCTTCCAATAGCCCATTCCATTCTCTATTCTTAGTTACCTCTTCCTGAAAGAAAATTACTTTGTCTATGTGAACGAAGCATTACTGATGTCTAGTAAAAATGAAAACTTCATCCAGTGGGCCAACGGACCACACGGGCACACTCTGCACACTTACACATTCACATCATTAGTAACGCAAAGGGAACCCAAGTCAAAGCCAACAGTGGAAAGGAAGAGACAACACAGCCACCAATAATCCCACAAAATTACAGTGGCCAACAGACAGATTTCCTTTAGGAAATCCCAGATATTCTAAAACCAATACTCTTTTACACGATAGGAATACATTTCCTAAATAGTGTCTTTAAACTATTTTTTTAAATCGTCTTTTAAATGAAATTTTTAAGCTATTTTTTAAAAGTTGTCATTTATATGCATTAAGATATCAGAAGTTCAGGGAGAGAGAGCCGGGGAAGACATACAGAGAGAGAAACAGAGCCCCTCCCCTCAAAAGGTATAATAAACCATCAAAATGGTAGCTGAAGTTTAAAAATAAGCTTCCAACCTCAGGAACCTATTTCTATGACTACATACAGGGACTCCAGATGGAATTCTAGGTTACCATATGCAGACAGAAATTACAGCAGGATGAAGCACTGCATTTTGATGCCAAACTGGAAACATCACTATTTTTTTCATTTCAAGTAATTTGTGAAACAGACATCCCTAAACTTCAGTCCATCCCTGGGATTCATCCTTTCCATGACCCTCACCACATCTATCACACTTACCTGTCTATCACTCATATGCCCTAGGGTGGGAGTCACAAGACCTTGAAGAAGGGGTGAGGAAATCCCTTTTGCACCTTCCCTGTACTTTCAAATAATTAAAATGTTGGAGGTTCAACAGTGCTATGTCAGAATGTCCCTGCACAAAAATTGCTGAGTCAAAATAACTGGGTCCAAATGTCCCGCATCAAGAGATGTAAAAATATCAAGATACAAAGATATAAACATCAATAACATAAAACAGGCATCATGAGACACTATAGAGCAGGCTTGAGGAGCAATCTCTGGTGCTCATCAATGCAACACACATCTTCTAGATGTAAGCTTTAGTTAAATAGCACAGGATGCAGTGGTTGTACAGGGAATAAATGAGAAAATACGAATTAGGCCTATCCTCTAAGAGTCTGACTAAAGCTTAATATGTGCCCTGGAATAAGTCATTTCATGTTTCAGCACATTAGTTTTTTCCTCTGCAACATGTTAACAATAACAACTGTCTTGCAATGGGAGGCACTCAATAAATAAGTATTAATGAATGAGTGAATTCATGTATGTACCCTAGATGTTCCTAGGTTTTCCAAATTAAGGAATAAACTGGTCTTTGACTGAAAATAACAACAAGGGTTCTTACAACTCAATAAAGTGGTGTTTAGAGACAGGCCTTGGGGATTTGCTACCTCAGGCCAAACAAAACACTTCAATCTCCCCAGCTATCCATTAACACCTTATTTTAGTGTGGAAATTCCCTTCATGAGTAAATTCTGAGTATAAATATTATTTTCTCAACTCCTATGAAAAGAGAAAAAAAGATTTTTCTAATAACAAACAAAATGACATTAGAATAATCTCATGCCAATTGATAATCATGTGTATAGCAAGATTGTTTCTAATAACAAACAAAATATTAGAATAATCTCACACCAATTGATAATCATGTGTATAGCAAATCCATTCATTAAATAAATGTTTACTGAGTTCTTACGACCTGTGAGGTATTGTTTTAATATACCTAACAGAATCAGTCATTGTTCCTTTTCTCTAAGAGCTGATAGTTTAAGGGGAAGCTAGACCCATAAATATTTAAAATCCAGTGGGGAAAGGAGGTAGCAAAACACTAAAAGCAATGTTTCTGGCATCAGACTGCCTGGATTCACATCGTGGCTCCAACACTTACTACTGGAGTGTCCTCAAGCAAGTTCCTTAAGGTTTGGAGGCCCCAATTGCTTTATTTGTAAAATGGTAATAGTAATTGTAAATACCTTAGAGGGTTGTTATAAAAATCAAATGAAATAGTCCATGTAAAGCACTTCTCACAGGGCTGGGGACATGGTAAACTATAGACAAGGTGTGTGATTGTTGTTAGATGTTATATTAAGTACAAAATATTATGAATCCAGTAGGTAAAATATCTCATCTTTACTGGAGAAATCGAGATAGTCTTTGAAAAGAAAGAGACAATATAAGGAACCTCTCCAGGAAAGAGTAAAAGTTTTCCAGACAGACCAGAGGGACAGGAAAGCATTCCAGAAAGAAGAAAAAGTTTGTACACCAGGCACAGTTATCCAAGATTTTCACGTTCTGGAGCAGTCTGCTTAAGGCCTTTAGACTCCAGCTTCCAGGGCAGTACCAGGAGATGAGGGTGGAGAGAATGGGAATGACTTCTCAAGTTGAGTTGAGACTGGAGACAACGGGAATGGTGACTTCCCAAGAAGAGTTGGGATTTATTTTGAATAAAATTGAAATCCCTCGGATGTTTCTTAAGCACAGGTTTGTGAACCCAGAAAATCTGAGATAGGTCTCAGTTAACTTAGAAAGTTTATTTTGCCAAGGTTGAGAATGCATGCCTGTGACCCAGCCTCAGGAAGTCCTAAGGACCTGTGCCCAAGGTGGTTGGGATGCAGCCTGGTTTTATACACGTCAGGGAGACATGAGACATCCATCAAGTACATTTAAGAAACACATTGGTTTGAAAGGCGGGACAGCTCAAGGGGTGGCAGGGCTTCTAGGCTATAGATAAATGTAAACATTTTCTGACAGACAGTTGGTTGAGTTTGTCTAAAGACCTAGGATCAACAGAAAGGAATGTTTGGGTTGCGATAAGAGGTGGGGGAGACCAAAGTTTTATCACGCAGATGAAGCTTTTAGCTAACAGGCTTCAGAGGGAACAGGCTGTAAAATGTTTCTTATCAGACTTAAAGCCTGTGTTGATGTTAATGCTGGAGACTTATAATGAGGTGTGTCCCACCCCAGTTCCCTTCATGGCCTGAACCAGTCTTTCAGGTTAAGTTTTTTTGTTTTGTTTTGTTTTTTACTATACTTTCAGTTCTAGGGTACATGAGCACAACGTGCAGGTTTGTTACATATATATACACGTGCCATGTTGGTGTGCTGCACCCATTAATTCGTCATTTACATTAGGTATATCTCTTAATGCAATCCCTCCCCACTCCTCCCACCCCGCCACAGGCCCCGGTGTGTGATGTTTCCCTTCCTGTGTCCAAGAGTTCTCATTGTTCAATTCCCACCTATGAGTGAGTACATGTGGTGTTTGGTTTTCTGTCCTTGCGATAGTTTGCTCAGAATGATGGTTTCCAGCTTCATCCACATCCCTAAAAAGGATATGAACTCCTCCTTTTTATGGTTGTATAGTATTCCATGGTGTATGTGGGCCACATTTTCTTAATCCAGTCTATCATTGATGGGCATTTGGGTTGGTTCCAAGTCTTTGCTATCGTGAATAGCGCTGCAATAAACATACGTGTGCACGTGTCTTTATAGCAGCATGATTTATAATCCTTTGGGTATATACCCAGTAACGGGATGGCTGGGTCGAATGGTATTTCTAGTTCTAGATCCCTGAGGAATCGCCACACTGTCTTCCGCAATGGTTGAACTAGTTTACAGTCCCACCAACAGTGTAGAAGTGTTTCTATTTCTCCACATCCTCTCCAGCACCTGTTGTTTCCTGACTTTTTGATGATCACCATTCTAACTGGTGTGAGATTGTATCTCACTGTGGTTTTGATTTGCATTTCTCTGATGGCCAGTGATGATGAGCATTTTTTCATGTGTCTGTTGGCTGCATAAATGTCTTCTTTTGAGAAGTGTCTGGTACTGGTACCAAAACAGAGACATAGACCAATGGAACAGAACAGAGCCCTCAGAAATAATACCACACATCTACAACCACCTGATCTTTGACAAAATTGACAAAAACAGGAAATGGGGAAAGGATTCCCTATTTAATGAATGGTGCTGGGAAAACTGGCTAGCCGTATGCAGAAAGCTGAAACTGGATCCTTTCCTTACACCTTATACAAAAATTAATTCAAGATGGATTAAAGACTTAAATGTTAGACCTAAAACCATAAAAAACCTTAGGAGAAAACCTAGGCAAAGCCATTCAGGACATAGGCATGGGCAAGGACTTCAGGACTAAAACACCAAAAGCAATGGCAACAGAAGCCAAAATTGACAAATGGGATCTAATTAAACTAAAGAGCTTCTGCACAGCAAAAGAAACTACCATCAGAGTGAACAGGCAACGTACAGAATGAGAGAAAATTTTGCAGTCTACCCATCTCACAAAGGGCTAATATCCAGAATCTACAAAGAACTTAAACAAATTTACAAGAAAAAAATCAAACAACCCCATCAAAAAGTGGGTGAAGGATATGAACAGACACTTCTTTCAGGTTAAGTTTTAAGAGTGCTGGCTGAGGAGGAAGTCCCTTTAGATGGTTGGGGGACCTTAGAATTTTGTTTTTGGTTTACAGGTTTGACACAAACAGATGTGTTTGTTGTTTATTTGTTTTCCAGAAAGTAACTTTCATAGTGTTTTGGAAAATGCAATGGGAAACTTGGTATAAGAAAAGAGTGAGAAGGGAGTTGCTGGAACCTTCTAAAGGAGGGATTCCTTCAGATGACAGGAAGATTCCAGGGACATTTCAAAATAGAATTTACAGGATTTGACAGTTAGTTGGATGTGAGAAGTAAAGGAAAGGGAGAAACCAGGGATGATATTAAAGTATGGTGAATCCATTAACCAAGGTGGTGAATATAAGAGAAGAATGTTCAGAATGTAGAAAAACTTAATGTACATTGGACACAGTCTGTGGGATATCAAGGTGGAAAAGACCTCTAGTTAGTCAGCAGCATGGTTCCTTGCCTCAGCAGAGGCCTGTGCCTCTGTGTCTGTGACACAGATTCTAGAATAATTTTCTTAAGATAGATCTCATTTGAACAAACTAGATTGCCCAGAGATTGCTGATCATGTAAATGGTGCTATCTATGTAAAATATTACGGGGGAGTAGCTGTAGACTAAATAAATACTGTGAAAATAGTATAACTTGACATTAATAATGTATTTACCAAAGTCCCTCTTGATTTTTCTGCCTATAAAATGGAAAAAATAGATTTGTGTAAACAACTTTAAATGTTTCTTTTTTAAATGTTCTACCTAGTGGATGGATAATATAGTTGTGCAGAGTCAAAGAAGTTGAACAATAATCCCACTTTTCTGCAAAAAAATAATTAACTAATTAATTAATTAATTAAATTGATCAGAGTCATCTGATGGTATGCCCACATTTTGGCTCCCTGCTTCCATAACTCTTTTTTTTTCTTTCTTTCTTTTTTGAGACAGTGTCTCATTCTGTCGCCCAGGCTGGACTGCAGCAGCCCAATCTTGGCTCACTGCAACCTCCGCCTCCTGGGTTCAAGCGATTCTCCTGCCTCAGCCTCCCGAGTAGCTGGGACTACAGGCACGTGCCACCACACCCAGCTAATATTTTGCATTTTTAGTAGAGACATGGTTTCACCATGTTAGCCAGGATGGGCTCAATCTCCTGACCTCGTGATCTACCCACCTCGGCCTCCCAAAGTGCTGGGATTACAGGCATGAGCCACTGCGCCCGGCCTTCCATATTAACACATGAATTCTATCCCTTCTTCCTTCCTTCCTATTGCAGGGCAAGATATGTCCCTCCATCCAAGGGATAATTCCGTGCTTTAGGATCCAAAGTCTTCAATCCTCTCAGTGATCTCACTCAGAGAATATTCCCCTCCTTCCTTATGGATCCTTACCCCTTTCCCTTCCTATCGTTTTCTTTCTTACAGCATTTAAACACCTTCAAATGTCTCATTATTGTAAGATACCGTACCTCAACCCATAACCCTACCCAAATACTCAATCCTCTCCTCCCTCTTGCAACAAATTGCTTTTAGAAGACTCTATTTTACCATTTTTTATTTCATTATCCCTACTAAGTCCATCTTGCCCTACAATAGGAAGGAAGGAAGAAGGGATAGAATTCATGTGAGTAAGAGTTGTTGAAGCAGGGAGACATTTTTCTTTATCCTGGCTAAGTCCCAGTCCCACTACAATCTGGCTTCTGTGTCCATCACTTCAATCTCAATAAAACTAACAAGCCTATGGTATTAAGAAAGCCAATGGATACTTTTCAGTCTTTATTTTACTTAATCACTTAGCAACAGTTTTGATACTTATGACTACCTCTTTTTTTATAGATAATGTTTTTATTGACTTGATTTCTCAGACATCACATTCTTCTGGTGTCTTCCAACCTCTGTGGCTTCTCAGTTTCCTTCTTCCCTCCAAAATCCATAGTCTTCGCCCAGCTCTTACATGTTAACTTTCCTCAAGACTCTTGAAAACCCTCCTCCTTTTCACTTTACACACCCTCTCTGGGTAATCTCATTCATTCCCACTCTTTCAATCATTCTCTCTATGCATATTCCTCTCATATCCATATATCCAAGCTCAGAATGCTTTCCTCAATTATAAATCAAAATGTCCAGCTGTCTGCTAGTCATCCTTACTAGATCTCACACATACCACCAAATTGACATATACCATTGTGAACTCATCAACTTCTTCCCTAAATATGTCCTCTGCTAGTGGTTCCTGTCGCAGAAAATAGAACCAATATTCTGACACTGGCCAATGTCAGAAATCTAAGAATTCCCCTTTGCTACTTCCTCTCCCATATCCAAATTATCATATACTGTTGATTTTGAGAAACATTCAAATGTCTCTTGATTCCCCTCTGCCATTATTCTGGTCCTGGCCACTATCATCTCTTGCCTAGATTATAGCAGTAGCCTTATAATTAGACTTCACATCTAAATCCTGCTTTCTCTGTCCTTCAGTAACCAAGTGATCTTAAAAATCGTATCATGGCACATACACCTACTTTCCCAAATTCAAACCCTTTAAACATTTCTCATTACCCTTAGAATAATTTAAACTCTTAATATAGTTGTATCAGAACCTCAATGCTCATCTTTTCCAATTCAAGTTGTCATTTTTCAGGCACTCTGAATTTTGTATAGCTCTCCTCCTCACCTATAGACATTCACACCTGCTGTTCTGCCACCATTTTGTGCTCATGGAGCTAAACCTCCGTCATTCTTTGGATCTCTGCTTGAACATCATTTCTTCAGGGAAATTTTCCCTGACCCCTTAAGTAGGTTAGGTTCTCCTGGCATGGGATCCCATGAACTCTCAACTTAAAAAAAATTATATCATCCATCACAATTTTGCTAATTACTTTATTAACAAATATCTGTAAGTTCTATGAGGGTAAAGATCATGCATACATGATTTGTTTATCATGATAGTCAGACGCATGTCACATAGCATATGTTCTGTGAACACCCGTTAACTGATTAGATGGAAAAAATTGAAGTCATAGAAACTGACTATGCTATGTTGATTTGTGCATGACATCAAACTGGGAGAAATAGTGAATAAGCCCAATAACAGAATTGGATAATTCAGAAAATTAATTGATCAAAAATTTAAAAAGCAACAGGAATAGCTAAATGTCCTATCTTCATATTCAAGGAATCATTTACCTAAATATAAAAGAAAGTCCTGGTTTAACAGCAGCTCATGTGAAAATGCCTTAAGGCCACGTACAAGGACTTCAAACTTCACACAGCCAACAGAAAGATATGGCTCATAAGTAGAAACTGATGCCATCTTACACTGTAGTTGTGCTACACTTAAGAAAACCTATAGTTTGCCTTCACATCATAGCCCACACCTTACAATGTACCTGGCATACACCAGGTGTGTAAACAAAGTTTGTTGAATGTGGAGTGAGAAGTCCCATGATGCTTTATGCCAGACAGACCACATCTGGAGACGACATACAATTCTTGACATCAATAACAATGATTGTGTGAGCCACAAAAGAAAAAGAGGAGGACGTAACCTTATCTAGAAGCAATAACAGTAATAGCTAATACAGCATTCGCTATATGTTGGGTAATTTTGTAATCATTTTATATGTATGAATTCATGTACTATATGAGATAGGCATAATTATTATGCACATTTTACAGATGATAAAAGTAAGGAACCAGTAGGTTAAACAACCAACCCAAAATCATATAAGTACTGAGGGGCAGAGCCAGGTTTCAAAACCAGACAACATGATCTCATAGTCCATGCTCTTAGAAATCAATCATATCAATGTCCCATTGAAATGAAAAAGGAAAATTGTTAGCCTGGAGATGGGATAGAAAGGAGATTCAGAAAAACATATTAACTGGCTTCATATTGAAATATATAGGAAGGAATCTAAAGGAGGCAGCTATTGGCTCAGTAGAATAAAGAACTTCCTAACACTTTGGGTTGTCTCACTAGTGCACATTAGTGAGCCTGACACATAGTCAGGCTCATTGGGTTCCCTGTCAATAGAATATTCAGTTAAGGGGTAGAGGTCCATCTATAAATGATGTCAGTGGCAGTCCCATCCCAGTAAAAAGGTGAGACTAGAGATCCCACAGAATTCCTTCTCATTCTCTAAGATCTATAATTCTTCTTCTTTTTTTTTTGAGACAGAGTATCACTCACTCTGTCATCCAGGCTGGAGTGCAATGGCACGATCTCAGCTCACTGCAACCTCCACCACCTGGGTTCAAGCAATTCTCCTGCCTCAGCCTCCCGAGTAGCTGGGATTACAGGCATCATGCACTACCACACCTGGCTAATGTTTGTATTTTTTTTAGTAGAGACAGGGTTTCACCATGTTGGTCAGGCTGGTCTTGAACTCCTGACCTGGTGATCTGCCCACTTCAGCCTCCCAAAGTGCTAGGATTACAGGCGTGAGCCATCACTCCGGGCCAAGATCTATAATTCTAAAAATAATACATAGTCTTCATTTTCAGGCAGCACACAACTCAATGCAGAGAACAAGACAAATATAGCATAATTCAATGAAGATGCAGATGTAATAAAACATTTTAAAATTATCAAAATAATGAAATGAATGGTACTTAGAGCAGCAGGCCCTCACGCCACCTTTAAAGGTAAGTAACCCTGCTACCTACTTCCATATCAAGCAACATTAGAAACAGAAACAGCATAGCAGACAATGCCATAATATAAAATCCTAAGAAATGCCAAGGAATTATATATTGTGCACAGGTCAACTCTACATGCACCTGGTTTTCTGTATCAATAGATAGTGTCAAAGAATTTGAGCTGTTTGGACTATGAAGCCACTTCTCTTCCCCCTCAAAGGAGAATATCTAGCTAAATCTGAGATTAAAGAGGTGGATAAATGTGACCCCTGGCCTACAAAAGCCAGGAATTAGACACGAGGCTATAGCAGGGAGTCTTCAAACTTGATCTATTACAGGGATGTCTTCCCTCAGATGTTAGTGAAGCTAATCCTTTTGCAAAGCATGACAGCTTTCAAGCTTGACTGTGGTGAATCCAAACCAGATTTTTATGCTATATGATCAGCTTTCAAAAACAAAATTATTTTTATATTATATTAGGTTTACATTTATTAGATTTAAATTTGCAAACAAAGATATAGAAGCCTGCAATGCAATTTATACAGCATTCCCTGAACTTCCCTGATGCTCATCTGGCAGGATCAAGTATCAGATAATAGTGAGATGTAAATATATGGAACCAGAGCTTCTGTATAACAAAATGCTGTCAAATAATGGAGTTTCCCACATCCTTAAAGTAAACCATTCACATTTCCATCTCTAAAGAAAGAGAGCCATAATATTCCATCAGAACATCCCCACTGATACCACGGCTTTTCATTCAAATATCACCAACTCTGAAGGCTTTATTACTCTGACAGCATGCTAGAATTCTCAGATGCTGACTTACCTTTTTGCAGTCAGATAAGGACTTCTCACTGGCCAATGTGCTGAAAATGGTGGTCTACAAAATAGGAAGATGGAAAACACTTTAGAACTGTTAACATATAATGATATTGACCCTTCCCTGTTCATTTCCAATCCAAGGTAGGCACTACCTTCTGTGTCCCCCACTGATTTCTCTGAATTTTAAAATGTGTTTGCCCTTCACTATTCCCAAAGCTACTCTACCCAAGCTAGAACATTCATTATGGGCCAAGAACCATTCAGTGAGGTAAGGACTCTACGTTATCTTCATTTTACAAACAAGGTAACGAAAGCACAATTGGGTTAATTGCTATATACATTGGACATAGTTAGGTCAGGAAGCAAAGACATCTGACTCCAGAACCCACCTCCAACCACACATGATCTTCTATCTTGAAGAGATATGTACATAATGATAGAGACAGCTATGCCCAATCTTTCAAATGACAGCTGTTATGAGCCCAAGTGGGAGAGTGGAGCTTCTGCCTATGTAAGAGATTTGTGAGTCTGAACAATACCAGGGCTTGCTATCTCCTTTCTACTTTCTTTAATGCACTCACTCTCCCTGTGGTTCACTTCTCACACATTTGTACGTATACTTGCTTGACCTGATGAACCACTCAAAAGGCACTGCAACATTCAAGGCTATATTGGGATTTACATGCAAGCCTGTTCCCTTTGGACAATCCTATGAATAAACACACAGCTATGGTCAGCCATACAAACAGCATTGAGATTTTTTTCAGTAAACCTTTTCTATATTTTTTAATTATAAAACTAATATTTATTCTTAATGAGTTAGTCTCTTTTATACCCTATCATCCTGAGGTCATCAATAATACAAATTTGTATTCATCCTTCTACACTTTCTCTACTCCCATGCAAATAAGTCTGCACATACTATATAGAAGTCTTGTTCTTATGATCATACCATCTTAATTAAGAATATATAATCAACATCTTTCCAGGTCAGCTCATGTAGATTAACTTATTCTTCTTAATACCTATATAACATCTCATAATATGAATAAATCATACTTTTATGCTTTCCTTTATTGATCAACAGCTTTTGGCTCTTTCATTGTTGCTGTTTCTTGTTTTGTTTGCCATTACAAAGTATGCTACAATAAACATGCTTGTATATGGCTGGAAAATCTAGTGTATATCTCTGTCTCCTACTCTCTGCTCATATAACATCATAAAAATATTTAACTCCTTACCTAAGGTTTTGGTTTGCTTTGGTTTTTGTTTGTTTGTTTTGCAATAAGCATGTAAGAAAGCTAAGGATCTAAGTCAGCACATATTCTGGGTCAAAACAACATGTAGTATTAAAGGACAGAACAGACAGAATGTGAATACACATACAAAAATGCATCTTTAATAAAAAAAATTAGTTCAAGGTTGAGGTTAGATGGAATCTCCAAGTTTGGCTTGCTGGCCATTTTTATTTCATATGAGAGGGAAGGGATAAATGTTACTGGGGAAGTTAGAATTAAAAAGGGAAAACAGAAAGAAGGGATGAATTCTGGTGGCAGAAGGAAAGAGGAAAGGCAAAAGACAAAAAGGACAAAATGAAAAGTTCACAAACAACAGGCACAAATAGCAGAATTGTCAAAAAATTAAAAAAGAAGAAAATGGTTTCCACAGAGAAGCAGTCACCTTCGCTCAAAGAGAATGAGGGCACGTGATGCATTCCTGTTACCATGATCTATCCTGTTGACCTAATTTCAGCCCTGAAACACTGTAGCAGGTGGTGAAAGGACAGGTATAGCCCTGCAAATATCATGTCCTTTTCCCCTTGTGCTGCCAGGTATATCTTAGTTTCTCTCATTTCTGTATTGCATGGGGATGTAAGAAATAGTATTCTTGCTGGCTGTTCAAAGATTAGGGCAGGACAGAGAGAAAAGCCAAAGAACCAGGCAGCTCTCCACATGCTATCGTGAACCAGCCCACCAACAATCTTCCCATCAGATCTCTTCCTCATGAATTTTCATCATCTTTACTCATTTGTACACATGACCACTGTGTCATGAGGGAGGCCTCAGTGTTGATTCCCAGATTTCCGCTCCAAGAAGGTAAAAACACACTGAAACTTGGTCATTGCAGTAGTCCCATTACCTAGCCCAGTGCCTGACACAAAGAAGATAACCAATAAATATGTACTGAGTAGATGCAACAGAAAATAACATCTGGCAAAACTGCAGTCCTTATCCCAAAACACTTCTTTGAAAGCACCGTGCTGGAAAAGCAGCCTCACACGAAACACCATCATAAAGTGAAGCTCAGGGACATAGGAGAGAAGAGAGATAAAAGACTTCTAAATAATGGTAAAACATATCTTCTACTTAGCATAAAGCTGTTGTCTATGATCTGCTTGGTTTGCCTAAGCCAGGCTTTTTCAGTGATGGCCCTGTGAATGTTTTTGTACTAGATAACTCTTTGTTTTGAGGGCATGTGGGGACACACGGTTGTGCACTGGAGGGGGTTGTGTAGCACGTGTGGCCTCTACCCACCAGATGCTACTGACAATGTCCACCTACCTCAGTCATGACAAACAAAAATGTCCCCAGACATGGCTAAATGTTCTCTAGGGGGAAAAACTACCCATATTTGAGAAAAACTTGACTAAACCCCAAATGGGCTATAGAAATGACCCTGATACCCCGGCTAATGCAACTAAAAATTTTTTCCAGGAAATGCAAGTCCAGCGGTGAAAATTTCTCTTCTCAACCCTGAATTCAAGTTTCATTCTCTGTCTGAAATGGGACTCAGAACATAGGGAGGACACAATCTCCAGCTACTGAAGAGTCCATGTGGGAGCAACTCAAGAGACCATAACTGCATTTTTAAGTAAGCTTAAGATACACGAGCACTGCCACCCTGGGGAGAGTAAATTAAGTAACATGTCTAAGAATATGGACATTAGTGCCATAGCCCCAGGGGAGATGATCTTCAATTAAACAATACCATTCAACCTTTAAGAACAGTCTCAGGTGACCTGAGAAACATGTTTGAAGGAAAATTTAGAGTCAGAGATGGGTGAAATTAGCTTCAGTAAAACATATATATATATATATATACACTCAAACACACACACATATATATACACACACACATACACACACACACACACATAAGTCATTTTAAATGTTGTATTTGTAGAAAGGAAACACTTTAGCCAAAGGGCAAACGTATGCAAAATCTCAAGACTTGGAATGAGTGTGAAAGAGGGGTGACACGGGTCAATGAGAGTCCATCTCCTTACTTTAGCCATCTTCTAAGGGGAGTTTACGTATACGCTTGGTCAGTCTCATTTCATTCTCTGCTTCAAAAGACTTTAACTGGCATTTCAGTTTACTAGCTGCAGCTATTGTGACTTTGGGTGGGCTTTCTAAACCTTCTGATAACATGTTCACTTTAATTACTGAAAATGAAAGACTCAAAACACGGTGACTTGACCATGCTGTGACTTTCTTGATGATTGTATCAATATTTTTCTACTAAAGAGGAAATTCCTAATGAGTCACCTCCACCAAAGTTGGCATGATGCTGGGTTTGTCACAGGAGCACAAGCACAATAAAGCACAGTGACTTTTTTAGAACATCGACTCCTAATCTTGTTAGTGGGATGATCAGCATGAAGTGAACAGTATTATACATGGACAGTTTTAGCAATTTCCCAAAAAGAATTTAGATAGGTTAAGACCTCTCTTTTGACCATTTATATACTAATGCCTGAAATTTCACTTATTAGAGCTCTGTTTTTAGCATAAGGCTTTGACTCATAATAGACAAACTAATGAGGGATGTTAGGGTACTGGGTGGGAGGTCACTGCAGAAGGGAAAATTGGACACTTCACGTATTATAGTTCATTGGTCTATTACACCTGATAGGGAATGAGTTTATCAGATGCCTTCCAAAAGCATATTGCTATACCTTGGAGTTTTGGGGTGTTTTTTTTTAATAATTTTTTTTTTTTTGAGACAGAGTCTCACTCTGTCGCCCAGGCTGGAGTGCAGTGCCATGATCTTGGCTGGCTGCAACCTCCGCCTCCTGGGTTCAAGTGATTCTCCTGCCTCAGCCTCCCGAGTAGCTGGGACTACAGAAGCCCACCACCATGCCCGGCTAATTTTTGTATGTTTAGTAGAGATGGGTTTCGCCATGTTGGACAGGCTGGTCTCGAACTCCTGACCTAGGCCTCCCCAACTGCTGGGATTACAGGTGTGAGCCACCACACCCAGCCTGTTTTTTTAAATAATTTCAAAATCAGATTTTCATAGGAGAGAAATGAAGACTTAAGTCATGAGGATATTGGACATTCATAGTGATGGTAAGCAATCTAAAGACACAGGTCACTGGCTAGGTTCCCTAAAAAGCAGACTGTGAGTTGGAAATTAGNGCTAATTTTGTATGTTTAGTAGAGATGGGTTTCGCCATGTTGGACAGGCTGGTCTCGAACTCCTGACCTAGGCCTCCCCAACTGCTGGGATTACAGGTGTGAGCCACCACACCCAGCCTGTTTTTTTAAATAATTTCAAAATCAGATTTTCATAGGAGAGAAATGAAGACTTAAGTCATGAGGATATTGGACATTCATAGTGATGGTAAGCAATCTAAAGACACAGGTCACTGGCTAGGTTCCCTAAAAAGCAGACTGTGAGTTGGAAATTAGCAAGCAGAAGCTTTATTAGGAAGTGTTCCTGAGATCACCGCTTATAGGAAGATAGGGAAGGATGTGGGATGGAGAAGATAAAGAAGTTGGACCATGGTGCAGACTCAAGAAAGATCTCATCCAACAAAATGGAGAGCTCAGAAGCGGGGTAAACTCATCCCAAGCTGGAGTGAGACAGAGGTCTGCCCTGGGAAGGCAGCATGATCCTGGGCAACATGACTGTTTCCAGCCAAGGGCAATTTCCTGGGAGGACTGATAGCTGAGGGCAGTCAGCTGGCAGGACTCGTGACAGCAGGGAGCTCTGTGCACAGCATTGCCAAGTCTACTACAATCTACTTTACTTTGACACACTTTTACCAAGGGCAGATCCTGGCTGTGGCTGATTGACTCTAGTTGAACATGAGCCCATATTATAGTCAAAAGTTTGCCGGTGTTTTATGATACAGCCTTTGAACAGAAAAGCAAATTTGCTCAGGAGTCTAGGGCCTAATTCTTGTCCCTTCTTAACAGACCTCCTTATGAGCTTAAAGTGGATCACTGGCCTTGGGGTCTTGAATTCTTTGCTATGAAATGAAGAAACCCATATTCATTTCCTTTTAGGTCATGAGAGCCTTGGCCAATTTGAAGAAAATTGACCTGATTTTATCAGACACATTGTTTGGAAATTAGTGAGCATACTGCTTAGTTCTTTTCTTCATCCTCTGATAAAAGAGCATATCTGACTAAATAACATGGTCAGCTCCTGATTATCTACAGAAGGAAAGAGAATTTCACAGATGAATTTGGGTTCTCCAGAGAAACAGAACCAATAGGATATATAGAGATATACAAGAGATTTCTTATGAGAATCAGTTTATGTGATCATGGCAGCTGAGAAGTCCCACAATGTGCCATCTGCAGGCTGGAGACACAGGGAAGCCAGTGGTGTAACTCAGCCCCAGCCTGGAGGCCTGAGAACCCAGAGGCAGGGGGAGAGAGGCCACCAGCATAAGTCTGAAGGCCCAAGAATCAAGAGCTCCAATGTCTGAGGGCTGGAGAAGATGGATGTCCAAGCCCAAACAGAAACCAATTCCACCTTCCTCTGCATTTGTGTTCTATTTGGGCCTTCAATGGATTGGATGATGCCCACCTACCTTGGTGAGGGCAGATCTTCACTCAATCTTCTGATTCAAATGTTCATCTCTTCCAGAAACAACTTCACAGATATACCTAGAAATAATGTTTTACCAGCTACCAGGGCATCCCTTAGCCCAGTTAAGTTGACATGTAAAGTTAACCATCACAATGGGTGATTCACAAAAGCGTAACTTATAAAATGCCTTTACATTTGACTTTGAGACACATTAGTGGTTAATTTAGAAGACAGGTACTTCAACATATCTTCTGTAAATTAACATTAATAACTGTTTGTAGAAATATTCCAAGTGGGCAGAAAGGGAAAACTGACCTAAAAGAAAAAGTGAACTGGGATTAAAAAAAAAAAGTCCCTAATAAGTCCTTGGACAGAAAGCCCCACACATAGGAGATCAGTAATTGGTGGCTCATTTAGTCCAGCCTACAAAAAGACACTTCCAGAAGGTGTGTTGCTTACCCAATTCTCACTGGCAGAAATGTTTTTGCAAAGTGATTGAGCACTGAAAAGAGATCTCATATATTCTTTCTAAAAGTTAATGTATCTGTTTATTTTGAGATAGAGTCTCATTCTGTCACCCAGAAGGAAGTGCAGTGGCTCAATCATGACTCACTGCAGCCTTGATCTCTCGAGCTCAAGCAATCCTCCCACCTTAGCCTCCCAAGTAGCTGGGACCAGAGGAATGCACCACTATGCCTGGCTAATTTTTTTTTAATTTTTCGTAGAAATGGTGTCTCACTATGTTGCCCAGGCTGGTCTCCAACTCCTGGGCCAAGTGATCCTCTCACCTCAGTCTGCCAAAGTGCTGAGCACTTTTGACTGCAGGTGTGAGCCATCACAACCAGCCAAATCCATATGTCCTATACTCTTTTTTTTAAGGGAGAGTTTACCTCTGAAAGTTTTTACAATGCTGTTAATTCCCATTAAATTTAATTTAGAGAAACAGAAATAAATCCATTCTATCTCCACTGTGTCCATTTCTGTTATGTAATGCTTGTAACTAAGATTTACATTTTTAAAACAGCAAACATCTGACACTTACTTCATTGAATTGGAACAGTCATGTGCAAGAGAATTGCTTAAGTACCGAATTATAAAATTAAGAAATTCAGAAATTGAATCTCTAAGATAGCAATATTATGAAATTTTATTTCAGGTACTATTTGTTCCTTTATATATGTATGTATCTGTGTTTGGGTGTGGTTTTCACTCTCAGCCAGATACCACCAGACAGAGGCCAGGTAGGTTTGATGAATGGTCAAATACAGTTGAAAGCTAAGAGCCATTTAAAGGAAAGATGTCTCCATAAAGCCTCTCCATTTGATACCTGCAACTTGCACCTCACAGACACAATGGATGATTTCTTACTCATTGGTAGATGTCAAGACTAGACCCATCACATTACTAACAATTTGGAAGTCTCTTACACTTGAATCAATGAGTCCCCAAAGTGCACATCACTTGGATGCTTTCTTAGACAGTTTAGCCAGCCAATTCTAGGATTTCTAGACAAAGTATGAATTTCCATTAGGTCTTCATTGCTTTAGTAGACTAGTATTGATAAATACACACTGGATACAGTGGTGTTCCCTCCAGGCAAAGTATGGCATTCACATTCTTCTTTAAAAACTGCATAATTATAAAACATCAGCCAAAGGAAAAAATATACCACCAAATAAATGATAAAATTACAGTGTTTTCTTGTAGTCCATGAATACTGAAAATTTCAATTAACCAAGTGAAAAGCCATTGAATGTGCCAGCAGGATTTATAGCCCAGACTAATGACCATCATCTGCATCCTATTTAGCTAATGAAGGCTTGGAACACTTGTGGATAATTAAGGGAAAGCTGATGGGAGGAAATTCAGACTACTGAAAGATCAAATCTATTTATGTCTGCATTTAAAACTAAACATATCTAATAGTTCACTCAATCAAGGCATAATGTCTGTTCATCTGGGATAAGATAGATGCTCAGAAGTTAAGTAGCTTGGTTAGCTCCCCAAACTCCAAATTCATTCCTCATTCATTCACTCAATACCCATCTATTGAATACCTACCACGTGCCTCTTCCCTTGTGAATCAACATGACAGTACCATGATCCCCCCAGTGATTTTCCCACGACTTCCCCTTTTCCACCTTCATTAAATGTACCGCTCTGGTTTTCACTTTACCCATGTAACTGTTGTCCTCCTATCATAACAGACATGGCATGGCTGCAATCCAGGGGCATGATGGGAAATACAGAGTGCGCAGTGAACACCCGGCTTTTTCTCAGACCTGGCAGAGCAGGAGCAGGCCCCAGTCTGATTAACAGATGGGTGTTCATGTGAGGAAGACTAAGGATGTTAGAAAAAAGACAGAAACCTGGTATTCAGAAGTAGCCAGAACAGGAACCAAGCTCAGAGCAGCTCTACAGAATTTCACAGAATAGTTTACCAGTCATCTCATCCAACTGGTATTTTCTCATTCAGGGAGCACTTTAAAACCCCCTCTCTGGACCCCTACCAAAATCCCTGATTCATTTCTGTTTAGCAAAGGTGGTGCTTCAAGAACCTGCAATCCTAGGATCTGTTCCTATGCTGAAAAATGGCAAACATCAGTGGCAGGCATGTTGTGACAGCTCAATCTTCGGGGCACACATTTATGCCTACAGAACCCCTTCCATATGCGAAAGGAAGCTCAGATGGAAAAACATCACCACATCAGAGCCTACCTATATCCAGCTGGGCACAGCTTAAAGCCAAAGGAGCTCAAACTTCAGAGGCATAAGAATCACCTGGAGAGCTTCTTAAACCACAGACTGCTAAGGCCCTCCCCCCGAGGTTCCAACTTAGAAGGGATGGTGTGAAGCCAAAGGATTTGCATTTCTAACACATTTCTAGGTACAGCTGATGCTCCCAGTCCTGGAACCTTACTTTGAGAACCAGTAGTCTAAGCTATACCCAAAGCAAGTTAACACCAATGATAACTATGCCTCACAAAAGAAGAAAATATCTCTGGAATTTCCAGAGCATAATTTTAATTAGTAACAATCCTAATGATACCTCCTGACATTTATCATTTATATACTTTCCATTTCTAAAGTCCCTTGACACACAGTTTTTTTTGTTTGCTTGTTTCTGTTTTTTTGTTTGTTTTTGTTGGTTTTGTTTGTTTGTTTGTTTTGTTTTGTTTTGTTTTGTTTTTTGAGATGGAGTCTTGTTCTTGTCACCCAGGCTGGAGTGCAATGGTGCGATCTTGGTTCACTGCAACCTCCACCTCCCGGGTTCAAGTGATTATCCTGCCTCAGCATCCTGAGTAGCTGGGATTACAAGCACCCACTACCATGCCAGGCTAATTTTTGTATTTTTAGTAGAGAAAGGGTTTCACCATGTTGCCCAGGCTGATCTCAAACTCCTGACCTCAAGTGATCAGCCCACCTCGGCCTCCCAAAGTGCTGGGATTACAGACATGAGCCACTGCTCCCAGCCAGACACATGTTGTTAAACTTGAACTTCCGAACAATCCTATAAAGTAGTTATTAATCTCATTTTAGGACACTAAGAAACAGATTAAGTGACCTGCCCAAATTTTCTTAACTAATATGTGCCTCTGACCCTGGCAAGGAGGTTCCTGAAAGACCAGCAGGACACTAAGCTCTGGGGCTAGGGGATGAGAAGCTGTCAAAACACATTTCATGCACTTCACAACAGTGTTTGAATGTGGCCAATTAGTGCCAGGAGCAGAGAGCAGAGCAACAAAGAGCCTCAAAGAAGACACAACGAAAAGCAACATATTTGGACAAAAAGCACTGAATGGTGACCAGCTCCATCCCACAAAGCTGCAGAGCAAGTCTCTCTAAAGCCATCAACATTAATACAACAAACCAGGCACAAGGCCTCTACTCAGGCTTGCTGGGTATCCTAATCTGACATTGTAAATGCTATAAGGAAGAAGGGTTGAAAGAATTGAAGCAGAGAAGTGGAACATTTCTATACATTTTGACTTTAAAAGAATAGTAAGGGGCTGGGCGAGGTAGCTCATGTCTGTAATCCCAGCACTTTGGGAGGCCGAGGCAGGCGGATCATGAGGTCTGGAGTTCGAGCCCACCCTGGCCAATAAGGTGAAACCCCGTATCTACTAAAAATACAAAAATTAGCCGGGCATGGTGGTGGGCTCCTGTAGTCCCAGCTACTCGGGAGGCTGAGGCAGGAGAATCGCTTGAACCTAGGAGGCAGAGGTTGCAGTGAGCTGAGATTACGCCACTGCACTCCAGCCTGAGTGACAGGGCGAGACTCCGTCTCAAAAAAAAAAAAGAATGGTAAGGCAACTCTATACTGGAACTGGAAGCCATTATCCTAAGTGAAATGACTCAGAAACAGAAAGTCAAAAACTACATGTTCTCACTTATAAGTGGGAGCTAAACAATGTGTACAGACGGACATACAGAGTGAAATAATAGACACTGGAGACTCCAAAAGGTGCGAGGGAGTGTGGGTAGGTAGGGAGGGGGCTAAAGGATGAAATACTACCTATTGGTACAATGTACACTATTTGGGTGATGGGTACACAATAAAACCCCATACTTCACCACTGTGCAATATGTCCACTTAAGAAAACCACACTTGTACTCCCTAAATCTATAAAAATTAAAATTCAATGTATATTAGCATCTATAATTTTTAAGTCACAGCTGTGGTACATTAAATAATAGGAACTGTCAATGATTTCAAAATATTATTTTTCAATATTTAGGAATTTAAATCTTTAAGATCCCTTCAAATTTCCACTGTACTTTATACAAACCCCTTTTTACAAAACTCACCACAGGTGATTTATCTTGTGCATTGCACTGTAAGCTCACCAGGACCAGAGACCAACTGTTAGTCATCTTTCTACCCTATACGTGAGCACAGTGTTGGGCTTAAGAATGAGAACACAGTAGGGATGTCATAAATATTTGTCAAATATATAGTGAAAAGGGCAAGGGAGGCAAGAGGAAGGAGAAAGTGAGAAGGGGAAAGAAGGAACAGAGGGAGGAAGGCAGGAAAAGACAAATGATAAATGATAACAAGGGGACAACGCGCTACTGTGGAAAGAGTCTTATGAGTTGAACTGTGTCCCCTAAAAAAGAGATGTTGATGTCCTAACCCTTGGTACCTGTGAATGTGACCTCATTTAGAAATAGGATCTTGGCAGAGGACCCAGTTAAGATGAAGTAATTAGAGTGAGTACTAATCCAATAACACTGGCATCCTTACAGAAAGGGGGAATTTGAAGACAGACACACACACAGAGGGCAAATGAGGTGAAGAGAACCATGTGAGGACAGAAGTAGAGACTGGACAGATGCACCTACAAACAAAGAAGACCAAGGATTGTGGCTACCACCAGGAGCCAGCACAAGGTACGGAAGACTTCTGCCCAGGGTCTCAGAGAAAGCCCATCCCTGCTGGCACCTTGATTTTGGACATTTAGACCCCAGAACCATGAGATGGTAAGTTTCTGGTATTTTAAGCCACCCAGTTTGCAGTACATTTTCCAGCGTTCCAGGCTGGGTACAGTGGCTCATGCCTGTAATCCCAGCACTTTGGGAGGCTGAGGCGGGCCGATTACCTGACGTCAGGAGTTCAAGACCAGCCCGGCCAACATGGTGAAACCCTGTCTCTACTAAAATTACAAAAATTAGCCAGCCATGGTGGTGGGCACTTGTAATCCCAGCTACTCAGGAGGCTGAGGTAGGAGAATTGCTTGAACCCGGGAGACAGAGGTTGCAGTGAGCCAAGATCATGCCACGGTACCCCAGCCTGGGCAACAGGGCAAGAGTCAATCAAAAACAAAACAAAATAGCCAGGCACAGTGGCACACGCCTGTAATTCTAGCATTTTAGGAGGCCAAAACGGGTGGATCACCTGAGATCAAGAGTTCAAGAGCAGCCTGGGCAGCATGGTGAAACCCCATCTCTACTAAAAATACAAAAATTAGCTGGGTGTGGTGGCACAGGTCTGTAATCCCAGCTACTTGGGAGGCTGAGGAAGGAGGATTGCTTGAACCTGGAAGGCAGAGGTTGCAGTGAGCTGAGATAGCACCACTGCACTCCAGCCTGGGTGACAGAGCAAGACTCCATCTCAAAACACAAACAGAAACAAACAAACAAACAAACAAACAAACAAAAAAAAACATTTTCCAGCCGTCCTAGCAAAGTAATACAGGGAGTATATACTGGGGCCTCTATTGATCTTCTATTTCAGTGGTTGGTAAACTTTCACTGTAAAGGGCCAGATAGTAAATATTTTAGGCTTTGAGGTCCATAAGGTCTCTATGACAACTACTCAACTCTGTCACTGTAGCTTGAAAGAGGGTATAGACAATATGTGAATGAATAAGCTTGGCCATGTCCCGATAAAGCCTTACAGACATTGAAATTTGAATTTCACATAATTTTCATGTGTCATGAATATTATGCACTTTTTTGATTTTTTTTTTTTTTTTTATTTTTTTTAAAAAATTTAAAAAAAAGAAAACCCCCCTTATCCCAAAAACCAAAAAAAAAAAAAAAAAAAAAAAAAAAAAAAAAAAAAAAAAAAAAAACAGGCAATCAGCCAGATTTGACCTGCAAGTTATAATTTGTCTGCTCCCGGATACAGATTTAGGAATCAGAAAAACCTTGCTATAGTCCTGGTTGCACCAATTATTCTCATAAATTTGATTGAATCACCACACTTGGTTTTCAAAGGAGCATAATATTTTTTTCTGCCCACCTGGAAGTTCATTATGAGGATGAGACAAACATCATAAGTTTTAAATACATTGTATAAAGTAATAGTATTGAAAACTTGAAAGATCTAGCTCTTACTCTTCCAGAAATAAATATTAACACTAAGGCCAGGGTGATGATCAATCGATTCTGAGTCATGGAGTCAGCGTGGGGGTGGAAACAAACACATAAGCCTGTCAATCACCACATCTTCAGATGGAATCAGTAAAGAGGAGAAGATGCATACCACACACAAAAGTGTGAGCAGCCAGAAGGCCTTCTGAGGTAAACAGCAACTCTAAAGGCAAATGGTCAGTATCTTCGGTCACATTTGACCCTTGGATACTGCTGAACCAAAAATTCCTTCTCTCAGGCAATGTTCTGGACTAGAAGGGGACTACTTCCCAGAGGCTACACTATAACTTGGGTCCTTAGATCATCATTCTAAATAAACATTCATCTTCCACTAAAGTTTCTTTGACCATCTCGAGCTCATGTCTTTGGCGCCAACAGCTGACAAAGCCATAAATATTACCCTGCATGCAGAAATGTCTTCACATTCACTGCCATAAGGAATTGGAACCCTGCCACTGTGCTCTCTGGAGGGGGCTGGACTTGGGCGGACGGCTCCAGATTTTCAGGTCTGGCACAAGGTAAAGCCAAAGAAAGCAGCAAGGAATAAAGAAAATAGTTCACAGGAAGAAATATCATTTGCTAACACTACATGGGGTTATAGACCCCCTGGAACTAAAGTTAATGCCCTTAAGGAGAGTAGCTCCTTCCAAATTACTGGTGTAACCCACCACAGTCGTAAGTTCTTAGACAGTAAGGATTTTTCTCCAAATTAATTATCCCAATTCCCCTTCATCCTTAATACTGTGTGTTTCCTTGATGTACACAGAAGTGTTGCATTAACCTGATTCTCAGTCCCTGACTCTTCACACTCAAGTTTGAAGTGAACAGAGAAAATCCATAGCCTTAGCCAGCTCTTGGCTGCTACTCTCTCCAGAGTCTCATCCTCTGTCACCTCCTTCCCCATTCCCTCCAACCTGGCACATCATCACCACCTACTTTCAAAAGAACTGAGAAGAAAGCCATGGTTACCGAATGTCTCTTAGCAACTTGACATCCTCCTCAAAGATGCTCACATAAAAGTGAGGGTGAGTCAAAGGACTCCCTCTAGGAAACAGGGTAACCTAATGGAAGGGAAATGGATCAACCCCAGCTCTGCCCCTTGTTATATGGACTGGGGCTTATCATTGAAATTCTCTGAGCCTGAACTCCCTATCTGTAAAACGGGAACAAGAGCATCTACGTTAGAGTATTTTGTAAGAATTTAAGGTGATGTGTATTGTATAAATAATAGTGATTCTTATAATAAGAATTTCTGAGAATTCTGAGAATCTCTGTCTCCAACCACACTTACCCTACAGAGTTCACAAATGCCTATTTATAGGGATATATCTGTGCCACTAAAGCACACAGCGGTGGCTTGGGAAGCAAGGACACAGCTACATACTTACTTAAAGCTCAGGCTCAGGCTCTAGAGCAACTAGATGACAGCAGGGAGGAGGGCTTGGCCTTCTCTTCCTCAAATGATCTTTGTGGGGTTTTTTGGGGGTGGTTTTTTTTTGTTTTTGAGACAAGGTCTCACTCTATCTCCCAGGCAGGAGTGCCATGGAGCGATCTTGGCTCACTGCAACTTTGACCTGCCCGATTCAAGTGGTTCTCATGCCCCAACCTCTCAAGTAGCTGGGATTACAGGTATTCGCTACCACGCAAGGCTAACTTTTGTATTTTTAGTAGTGAAGGGGTTTCACCATGTTGACTAGGCTGGTTTTGAACTCCTGACCTCAAGTGACCTGCCCTCCCAAAGTGCTGGGACTACAAGTGTAAACCACCTTGCCTGGCCTGATCTTTGAATTAGTAATTCTCATGGTCCTGGTTAAACTACCTGAATAACGTATACAGTGAATACCATGCAGTGCCTGAGAGGAAAGACAAGTGCTGTGGATGATCATTTCCAACTCACACCCACACATACACACACATACACATACACGCACACATATGCACATGTGGTTATGCTTGCAAGTTTGAATTATTGAGAAAAACACTCAAGGAGCTCCCAAAAGCTCGCCCTCCAGAAACCATTATCTTTTCTGCAGCAACAGATAGAATATAATCAGGAAAAAAACATTTTTTTACTCGAAAAACTAAATGTCAACTAGATAAAACAATGAAAAACATTATAACATAATTGCAATTATTTGTGGGGATGGGTGTGAGTAGGGTTAAAACGTGCATTAGTCTCAAACTTAGCTATGTGTGCTTGATGATAAGATTCCTTCCTTCAAAATTCTCAGGAAAGATGAGAATGAAACAGATGACCAGTCAGGCAATGAAGCTGAAAGTGCTGAACCCCGAGAAAGATCCTTCCTGTTGGAGTGGGGGAGTGGGATAGGGGAATATATTTTATCATAAGCCTTTTACCACAACGTTTTCTTCCTTTTCCTTTCTCATAGTAATTCTGCATATTAACATACACCTAAATAGATCCATCTTTTAAAAAAAACCCACCAAACTATGTTCATTTGTAATCCAAGCTGATGAAATACCAAGCTGCAAATTCGGCAGGTGGGGAAGAAAAGAGGGAGAAGGTCAAGGAAGAAAAACATTTTCATGATTACTAGCTATTACAAATCATTTAAACAACAAGAATGGAGGTTGCCAGGCCCAGTATGGTGGGTTCCTGTTGAAAAGCTCAGCACTGTCATTAGTAAATGAACAGTGATGTGGCATTATCTCAGACTCTCTAAGTGATGGTTTGACAGAAAATCGATGGCTACACAATTTTACTGCACACCAGAAATAAAAATAAAAAGGTCTGGTTTGCCATAAACACATTTCATAATTAGAGCACTGACAGATGGAGTCCTTATTCTCGTTCTAAATTGCTGCATCTTCATTTCTTCGGGGTTTATTTTGAGTTCCACCTGCACAAGCTCTCCAAGTTAACGGCTAACAAGAAATGATTCACGTGTTCCCCGGGGCTTGGGGAAATCCCATGCTTCTTTTTGTCTTTCATTCTTTACCAACTGCCCTGGGCCCATTTATTAAACAAACAATACTGAGCATTCATGTTCCAGGGTTAGGCCACGTACTGCTGGGAGGATAGAGAAGAATGAGATATATGTGTGCCTTCAAGAGATGATGAAGCGGTGAGGCTAATTCTTTGAGAAGTTTGACTAAGTTCTGTTTTGGTTTTCTTCTCTTTTCTCTGCCCTGTCTACCCCATCCTTCTTGTGATCTCATTTCTCTTTGTGCCAATTCTATATTTGTACACACTTCTATAATAACCTTTTTCTTTTCTTTTTTTTTTTTTTTTTTTTTGAGACGGAGTCTCACTCTGTCGCCCAGGCTGGAGTGCAGTGGCCGGATCTCAGCTCACTGCAAGCTCCACCTCCCGGGTTCACACCATTCTCCTGCCTCAGCCTCCCGTGTAGCTGGGATTACAGGTGCCCGCCACCACGCCCGGCTAATTTTTTCTATTTTTAGTAGAGACAGGGTTTCCCCATGTTAGCCAGGATGGTCTCGATCTCCTGACCTCATGATCCGCCCGTCTCGGCCTCCCAAAGTGCTGGGATTACAGGCTTGAGCCACTGCGCCCAGCCCAACCTTTTTCATTTTATATTGCATTTATTATGTTCCTTGCCTCAGGAGAACTCTTTGGAAGCAGTGACCATGCCATAAGCCATGCTTCTCCTATTCTACTTTTTGTTTTATTCTTTTTGAGACTGGGTCTCACTCTGTCATTCAGGATGGAGTCCAGTGGCACGATCACAGCTCACTGCAGCCTCAGCCTCCCCGGGCTCAGGTGATCCTCCCACCACAGCCTCCCAAGTAGTTGGACTATAGGCATACACCACCGCATCCAGCTAATTTGTTTGTATTTTTTGTAGAGATTGGGTTTTGCCATGTTGCCCAGGCTAGTCTGGAATTCCTGTACTCAAGTGATCTGCCCACCTCAGCCTCCCTAAGTGCCAGGATTACAAGCATGAGCCACCACACCGGGCCATACTTTGCTACTCTAAATGATACAACAGCTATAG
>NW_016827179.1:0-1153 GCF_001698545.2 Rhinopithecus bieti | reverse complement strand
TGTATTTTATGTTTGTTACATTAACTAAGCTAGAAAAGATAAGTAATTTAGTATATTGATTTTTAAATTTTGATATTTAAATTTTTTACCATATTTAAATTTGATATTAAATTTTGATAGTTATCAATATTCCTAAATTAAGAAATTTACAATCACAGTTTTATTTTTTTAACTTGTATTTCTTAATTCCCTTTTTTTTTTTCTTTTTTGAGATGGAGTTTCGCTCTTGTTGCCCAAGCTGGAGTGCAGTGCTGGGACGGCTCACTGCAACCTCTGCCTCCCGGGTTCAAGTGATTGTCCTGCCTCAGCCTCCCGAGTAGCCGGGATTACAGGCATGCACCCCCACGCCCAACTAATTTTTTGTATTTTTAGTAGAAACGGGGTTTCACCATGTTAGCCAGGCTGGTTTCAAACTCCTGACCTCAGGTGATCCGCCCACCTCGGCCTCCCAAGGTGCTGCCATTACAGGCGTGAGCCACCGCTCCTGACCTGTACTTCTTAATTCTAACCATCCATCAAATATTGTGTTAATAAGATCACATTGCTAATCTAGTTCTGATTTTAAAGGAAGAACTTGACCTTCCAGTACATATTATCAAATTACAGTTGGTTCTCTCGTTTATAGCTGTGTTCTATTAATATAAGGCTGCCACAAGTATGAAACCGTTTCACATAGGGGAAATACAGGATTGGGTTCCTACAAACCTCTGACCACAATGTTTTCATCAACTGATAAATACGTGACTTTGTTACATGTGTATTTCTGTTCACACATGCCTTAATTAATGTGTGTTAAATTCACATCGAACTCACTACCAGTAGCACTGTAATTCGTACCTGAACAAAGCTGTCCAACACATACGCTCTCTGTGTGGCACATCACAGCCTTGAATTTAGCAACATTAGATAGCACTTGGACAGGATGCTTGGGGGCCATTTTAAACAGCAAAATCATCAGTAAAAAGCACAAAGATGTAAAATATGTGGCGCTAAATAGACCAGAAAAACAGTTGTTTGTGGCATCAGAGCTGAAACAAGAAGACAGAGCGACCTCAGCTTGGAATGTGCCTGTGGTGCAACTCACATTTTTTTGCTGCTCTGTATATGCACAAGACCATGGAAGTGCCACAAGTATTGATTTGGGGTGGGGGGG
>NW_016827178.1:0-504 GCF_001698545.2 Rhinopithecus bieti | reverse complement strand
AAGTGATATTCGGGAGCATGTTGATGCCGATGATGAAAAGGGAAAAAACCTCAGACAAAAACTGGGAAGATGCTTTCAAGGAAACTACTCTGTGATATGTGTAATCATCTCACATAGATAAAGCTTTCTTTACATTTCGCAGCTTGGAAACTGTCGTGGACGGATCCACGAAGGGACCTTCGGGAGCACATTCTGGATTATGGTGAAAAGGAAATATCTTCAGATAAAATTGGAAAGAAACGTTCTGTCAATCTGTTTCTTGCTATGTTTATTCATCTCACATAGATGAAGCTTTCTTTACATTACGCAGCTTGGAAACTCCCTCTTGTATGGATCCGTGAAGGGATAATTTGGATCACATTCGGGCCTATGGTGAAATAGGGAATACAGTCAGATAAAAACTGGAGAGGTTTTCTGAGAAACTGCTTGGTGATGTGTGGATTCCACTCAGAGAGTTATAACTTTCTTCTCATAAGGCACAGTTTGAATACTGTTCCCGTAAAA
>NW_016827177.1:10045-19136 GCF_001698545.2 Rhinopithecus bieti | reverse complement strand
GCTTTACTGTGCTTTTAAAATTTTCTCCAAATAATGAAGATCACCTTTAACCCAAAACAATGTTTACTTCTTATGGCATGAATTTTACCAAATTCATGGCTGTTACTTTTTTTTTTTTTTTTTTTTTTTTTTTTTTTTTTTTTTTTTTGAGGCAGAGTCTCGCCCTGTCACCCAGGCTGGAGTGCAATGGTGGGATCTCGGCTCACTGCAACTTCTGCCTCCTGGGTTCAAGCGATTCTCCTTCCTCAGCCTCCCATGTAGCTAGCATTACAGGTGTGTGCCTCCAGGCCCAGCTAATTTTTGTATTTTTAGTATAGACAGGGTTTCACCATGTTGGCCAGGCTGGTCTCGAACTCCTGACTTTGTCATCTGCCCACCTCGGCCTCCCAAAATGCTGGGGTTACAGACATGAGCCACTACACCCAGTCCATGGACTAGGACTTTTTATGAATGTTGACATTTTATTATATTATTTAAAATGGCAATATTTATGTAATGTAGTATTATTCATGCAAAAGCACGTATCTTAGATAAATATATGTATTTAATTTTTAATTGAAAATAATTGTACATATTCATGGGGTACATAGTGGTGTTTCAATGCATATAGTATATAGTGATCAGATCAAGTTAATTAGCATATTCATCATCTCAAACATCTATTATTATTACTTTTTTTGAGACAGAGCCTTGCTCTGTCACCCAGGCTGTAGTGTAGTCATGCTATCTCGGCTCACTGGAAACTCCACCTCCCAAGTTTAAGCAATTCTCCAGCTTCAGCCTCCCGAGTAGCTGGGACTAGAGGTACTCACCAGCACACCCCGCAAATTTGTGCATTTTTAGGAGAAGCGGGGTTTCTCATGTTGGCCAGGCTGGTCTCAAACTCCTGACCTCAAATGATCTGACCACTTGAGGCCCCCAAAGTGCTGGAATTACAGAAGTGAGCCACAGCACCCAGTCACAAACATGTATTATTTTTTATGCGGAGAATGTTCAATATCCTCCTTTTATCTATTTAAAACTATATAATATATTGTTGTTCACTATAGTCATCCTACCATTTTACCATTGAAAGTAATGGCAGACTGGAAACCATCATTCTCAGCAAATTATCAGAAGAACAGAAAACCAGACACAGCATGTTCTCACTCATAAGTGGGAGTTGAACAATGAGAACACATGGACATAAGGAGGGGAATATCATACACCAGGGCCTGTTGGGGGATGGGGGGCTAGGGAAGGGATAGCATTAGGAGAAATACCTAATGTAGATGACAACTTGATGGGTGCAACAAGCCACCATGGCATATGTATACCTATGTAATAAACCTGCACATTCTGCACATGTATCCCAGAACTTAAAGTATAATTTTAAAAAGAGAAAGTCATGGCAGAAAAGACAACCTAATATTTCTTCTATCTAGCTATAATTATGTATTCTTTAACAAATTTCTCTTTATCTCATCCTTTCCCCTACATTTCCCACCCTTTAGTGTTCTCTGTTCTACTTTTTACGTATATGAGATCAACTTTTTTTTTTTAATAGAGTGCACTTGGTATAAAATACATAGCTCTGTACAAATGCAAGTTCATGAGGATGTCACTTATTGAAAACAAATGATATCTGCTTTAAATACAATCCTTGATTTTCTCAAATCATGTTGATTCCGTGGGTCTTGTCAAAAGGTATTTTAGAGCCACAAGAACAAAAGTTCATAAGGCTGTGTCAATCTTGGTGTCATCTCTATCTCTTCAACTGATTCTCTGATTTCCTTGGCAATGCAACCCTGGCACTCATGAAATAGGAGAGATTTCTGAATTGGCAGAGATATTTGCCTAGAATCTCAGAAGTCCCCTGAAGCTGAAATAATTTCTGAAGTTTGAAGCGTGATAAATTACTTTTATTGCATATATAAAATGGAGAGACTGGAAAATGACTTACATGAAATGATGACACAGAACACTGTTGAAAGGTCTATTGTTTTGTTTACTGTGGAAGTCATCCTGTATTAGTGTCATAGGGCAGCACTAATAATGTATCACAAATTGGGTGGCATGAAATAGAAGAAATATATTTTCTCACGGTTTTCAGGGTAGAAGTCTGAACTCAAGACGTCATGAAGGTTGGTTCCTTCTGAAGACTCTGAGGGGAATCTATTTCATATCTTTCACCTAGCTCCTGATGACAGTCAGCAGGCCCTGGCATTTCTTGCCTTGTAGCTGCATCACTCTGCTATACCTTCATCTTCACCAGGTATTCTCTCTGTATATGTTTATCTTCACATGGTCATTTTCTTATCAGTACACCAATCATATTGAATTAAGAACCCCTTTACCCAATATGACCATATCTTAACTAATTATATTTACAACACATTCTGCAGTACTGTGGGTTAGACCTTCAACATATTATTTTGAGGGACACAATTCAACCCATAATAGTGACTTAGTCAAAATAGAGAATTTTAGAAAAGAGATATTGGGGTTTAAGTTTTGACTCCACTTTGGGTCCTGGATGAGTCATTTATTTTCTCTGAATTTATTTCCTTATATGTAAAATGGAGATAATATTTACCTCATTTTGCTTTGTGAAGATCAATGTTGATCTATGTAGAAATTGTGGCACATAGTAGAGCATCCAAAACATGACATTTTTTATTAATATTAGTGCAAAATTTATTTGTCACAGAACTGACACGTCAGGTTATATTTAGTAGAATTATTGCCGTCCATATAAGTTTTAATCATTTCCTATGCTGGGTCTAATGCTTGCTAACATAATTTCCATTTTGCTGCCTCCACATTATTATATTGTAAACTGTACTTTATCACATCATAGCTGAAAATAATTTGTATTTTGACATCACAGACTCAGTAATTTTAAAATTCAGACACTCCAAAGATTATCCTCAAATAATGGCTGCAAATTTGCAGTTGAATCTGATTTAGCAGGAATGAATACAAAATTTTATTTTCAGATAGCTTCCTATTAGTTAAAACTTTGACAAGCATCACAAATAAAAGTGCATTTTCTAATATAGTGTATATCTTTACCCATAAAATTAACTCAAAATTTGCTTAGTCTAGAAAAGAACATGACTAATTTAAGTTTATTGCTGACAATGGCCATTACCATGGAGTGTGTGTGTGTGTTTGTGCTGGAGGTGGGAAGAAGCTATTATTGAAAATGTATAGGAAATGCAGATTTGAAGAAATGTACTAGATAGAAAACATATGCAGCCTGTGCCTAGAGCATAAAGGCTGCTGTCAGCTTTTCAAAAGCCCAACGTTTTACAATTTTCAGAGATACACAGTGCAGATGTGTCTGACAGAATTTGATCCACAGTGTTTAGATTAGCAGGAAATCTATTAATCCAATCTAATATCCAAAGGGCTATTGCTAGATCTCGGAGGTCATGAATTTACACCACTCTTTCATCATTCTGGGCCCCAGATGGCCTTAAATGGACGTAAGACATAATGAGATCTAGGAAGACATTATTATATTATTAGGTTAAAATACACAGCCCCATCCCTTTTTCTAGACTGGCAGGGATAGTTTAAGTGCGTAATACCCACTGTGATTGACTGGGTTGCTGACTGCGTGTCTTAAGCAGTCTCACAGCTATTTTACTTCTAGATAGTAAATAGGGTATTATTGGTAGCCAAGACTACAAACAAAGGGACACCCATTCATATGGCAGTTCCCCTAGCTATTGCAACAAAGATAGTTGTCTACTTTTCTCGAGCTTTATATTACAGCTTTAAACAGAGGTTTATTTAGCAATAGAAAAACAGAGTATAAAACTTTATCATAATGGCCACTAAGTGTTGTCAAGCATCCTGAAACCAGGTGGTTTCATATAAATGTGGGCTCTTTTGGAAACGCAGAAAAGTCATAAGAGCAAATAGAATGAAGTTTGAAAGTGTGTGTTGTGTTTAAACTTCTTCCACCCATCTCTGGGCTGAGAATACCAGTGGCCATGAGCACAAGAGTTTCCTGCCAATTCTAGAGTTACACTTTTATCACCACTAAACAAGACATCCTGATCTGGGTTTACCAAACAGGGGCAGCTCACAGGAGCCTTTTGGGTGTGGCAATATTAGAATATCCAACTTATGCCTCTCCTGGGCCAGTCCACTTTAGGGAAGGGCTTGATCTCAGCCTGTTTCCACTCTTTTCCTGGTACTCTAGTTGGTTAGTACATGAACTCTTCCCTGAGACCTTTCTCAGAAAGGATCTTTCATGTAGATTCCAGTTTGATGCACGTGCTTTCATATTTTGTAAAAACCACATGTTCAGCACATTTGCTTTTGCTGAAATGGGAATATGGTTTAATTTGTTTCAATCCAAAGGAGTTTGGCTGGGAAGGACTTATGTCAAAGCTGCAAAAGGTTTATACACAGTAAAGGTTTTTTTTTCTTTTCTTCATTCTTCCTCTTCATGGCCCAGAAGAGGAGAAAATGATTAAAAACATTCCTCTTTATGCCACAACTATAGATTACTTTTGCCACATATGAATAGAATTGGACAAGGCGGTTCGTTCAGATATAAACACTTGTTCTTTTTACCTTTATCTGGATTGCAGTCTTGATTTATTATAAGAGGGTCACCATCAAGAGAAAGAAGTACTTTGCCTCTAATTATGAAAACTTAATATGTATCACAGTAAACAGTCTCAATGTCAAATTTAATGGAGTCTTATTAAAAGCCCATTCTGAGTAACTAGGGTATTGTGTCAGCATGGGCAGCCTAGGGAGTTTTTATTTTAAAGCAGGCTCCCATTAAATCCCCGTATTCATATTTCAATGAAATATGCATCTTAATAGTGAAAATGTGTGCCGTATCACAGATGAATTGTAAAATTAAGGATTTAATATTTGTATGTTATAAATAATGGTAACTCATAGTTCAATAATTGTCACTTAAAAGGCCTTGTCATCTATGAGCATTATAAAGTCTGTCGTTAATCCAATGCCGCAGTTTAGGGGGAAAAATATTAGAGTTGGACTTTTTAAGTGAGAGAGATTATTTTTTTAACTTTTTAGATTGTATGGATCCCAAGAGATCCTTTATAAATTGTACCATGTTTCGGATTTTAGATCTTTACGAGTCTAATCTTCATATTTAAAACCACATTAAAGTGGTTTGTCTCCTATTAGCTTGTCTTTAAATGAAATCAAACAATGATTTATTGAGTACTCCACCTGGATTCAGGAGCATAATGGTGGAAACCATAGAAAGGGATCGCTAACCGAGCGGTAGCGCGCGCGATATCATTTCATTTCATAGAGTTTATTTTCCAATCGTATTTAAAATGACAAGACTAACATACATAAGAAATTAAAATAAATTAAAATTGATAACTTATATTCTTTTGCAAAGACCCAGTTCTAGTCACAGTATTGCTGTTTACTTGTTTTAATTTATCAAACATTTGTTTTTTGTTATTTTGTTCACATACATTTATGGGTTACAAGTGTAATTTTTACATGAATAGATTGCATAGTAAAGCCAGTGTTTTTAGGGTACCCATAACCTGAATAATGTACATCGTACCTATTAAGTAATTTCTTATCTTCCACCCCCCTCCCACCCTCCACCTTTCTGAGTGTCCATTGTCTATCATTCAACACTCCACCTACATGTGTGTACACTGTTCAGCTCTCACTTATAACTGAGAACATGCAGGATTTGTCTTTCTGTGTCTTAGTCATTTCACTTAAGATAATGGCCTCCAATTCTATCCATGTTGCAAGAACTGAGCTTGGGGAAATGTAATCCTTGCTCTGCGTCCTTCATAGGCTTCTTTTGAAGAATCAATGAGATGATAGGCTTAGTTAGTTACACAAATACACAGAAATGTAATGAGTTGGTGCCAAAGCAGTGAAGGGGTTAGGACTGGTTGAGTATATATTTTACTATCTACAGCTGGTTTATATGTGAAAGTTGTATGTCACAAACCTTTTGGAAGACATCACTATAACCTACATATTATTATGTTTTGTTAGTCTTTCGTGTTATTTTTTATTGCTAAAATAATCCATTTGAATTTGAATGTTCACATGTTGGGTTCATGTGAATGCTATTGAAGCAAAATGAAAAACCAAGTGAGAGTTGAATGGCTGTGATTATTATTAAATTTTGGGGAATGGACTCTGAAGAATAAATCACTGATAGTTACAGTGTAAAACACTAAACTACTTAAAGAGATATAAATATTTAAAAGAAAAAAATCATTTTAGCCAACTCTTTCTCCATGTATCACCTATTAACCTACTTCAGAACACTAGAAAATACTTTGAGATAAAACTTGAAATTCTAACAGTGTTTAGTTAAACACTACAAACATGCAGTCTATGGTTAGAATTGATCATATAGCTGCCGTGAATGTTCTTTTCAAGACCTAGTAAGCATTCTTAGTATGTCAGGTGGGTGGACATACTAATGTTAAATGTTAAATGTTAACATAGTACAGGTTTGAGAATAGAATTCTGTGACTGAACTCTAGAATTATTTTCAATAGTTGAAATGCTATTCATCATCTCCCAAATATTATTGTGCATAATTCACAATCAAGTATCTATTTGCTAAAAATCCCTACCAACTTTATGTGCTGCCTCATTTGCTCCTTTGAAGTATCAAATTGGCTCTCTTCTCTGATTAGCATATACTATCATTCCAATACTGGACTCTAAGTTTTTTAACATTCTGACTCCAAAACTCTCTTCCTTTACCTCATATACAACCACTCATTACCCTTGTTCTTCATGCACTTTGTTCAATTTTAAGCCCTCTTTCCAGTTTATCCATTATTATGCCCTCTGTACAATTATTTAATCCCACAGGAACATCTAATCTTATTTTTCTCCCTGTTTCTTAAATGTTTAATTTCTGTGGGTATGTACCAGGTGTATGTATTTATAGGGCATATGGAATATTTTGATAAGGGTATACAATGTGTAATAATCACATCAGGGTAAATGAAATATTCATCACCTTAAGTATTTATCCTACCTGTTTTTAACTGCATATCTTCTTTCAGTTTAGTTTTCTTTTCTTTTTTTATTGCATGAGAGATAGAAACAAATGCCCCAGGAAGCCCCCCAATAGCCAGAATATTGGATTCATGATTGAACTCTTTCCATGCTCAAGGAGAAACTGAAACATGGGGTCTGCTCAATTCTAATGAACTGCAGGGAGGGACTATTTTAAGTGATTTTGTGCTGTTATGAACTGTTTTCTTTGCTTAATGCCCAACTGGGCACCCTTCCCTGTTAATTCTTAGATTCAAG
Source organism: Rhinopithecus bieti (assembly GCF_001698545.2). Lineage (NCBI taxonomy): Eukaryota > Metazoa > Chordata > Mammalia > Primates > Cercopithecidae > Rhinopithecus > Rhinopithecus bieti. The sequence goes on along the minus strand of NW_016827177.1, from coordinate 11,840 downwards.
CAAAATAGATATAAATCTTCTTGTCATTCCCCCCAAAAAGTCTGAATGTGGGATGTAGGTTTCAGTCTTCTCTTTTCCTCCCCAGAGACAAGTTGAGAGCTAAGAGTTTCCTCTTGATTATTCTACATTAAGCCAAGAGGAAGAACGATGGCAAGTGAGGTAATGAATGAACTGGCTTTAATACAACTGGTTTTGTATTTACCGGGGGTTGCAAAAGCCTATTAACTGGTTTGTGGATTTTCACCAGCAGGCATTCTTTATGTATTGTTGTTGAATCATTACCTTCATGGCTAAAGAAATGTCAGGAGCTTTCTAGTCCACCATCTTGCCGATGTCACCCTCCCAGACTCCCCTTTTCATTTTTATTCTCACTTTATTGATTACCTTCCCTAGATTCCATGATTTATTATAATTGCCCAAACCCATAACTTCTTAGACTCTTTTTCCTCTCACGTACAATTTCCTGGAAAAATAAAACCTCAATTAAGTTCCATTCTTTGCCTACTCCACATCTGTCCCTGAACAATTCAATAAGGTTGAAAGGAAATATGAAACCATGTTTATTTGCCTCACTTTCAATGTATGTCAGAAAATGTTAAGTGGGTCCAAGCAATTTAACTACATATCCCTAATTGGGGAATTCAAAAATATTTTCTGTAAAAGATATAATAGTACATATTTTAGGGATTGTGGGTCATGGGATCTCTTGCAAATATTCAAATTTGCTATTGTAAAGCAGCTATACATAAAAATAGGCATGGTTATTTTCTAATAGAACTTTATTTACAAAAAATAGGCAGTGGCCAGATTAAATTACAGGCCATACTGCATAAACTCCTGCCCATGTAAATTCACTCTCCTGTTCCAAAGATGACTATTTTACAATTCTTTTACTTTCTTACTTCTTTGGTGGTTTTTTGTTGTTGTTTTATATGTTTATGTTTGTCTGCCCTTCGCTATTGTTTCTTAGAGTCTAGAAAACTGAGTAGTACCTGGAAGATACTTATTTGTTGATTGATTGACAGAATGAATTACTTTACTAGTGTAAATAGTAACACAGTGGACTCCTGTGTATCAGTCAGTATAGGTTAGGTGATGCTACAGTAACAAACTACAAAGGCTTAGTGGCTTCATACAACAAAAGTTGATTTCTCAATTACATTATATTCCAGTGTTGATTACTTTGGGGGGCTCTGTTTATTACAGTTACTGAGACACTCAAAATGAAGGAGTCTTTTCCTTGCCAGATGTGTCTACAATTGCCACAGTGGGGAAGGGGATATTGTGACTTTGTACATTTTTTTTTTGAGACAGAAACCTCCCTAAATCACTTTATGAGGCCAACATCATCCTGATACCAAAGCCTGGCAGAGACACAACAAAAAAAGAGAATTTTAGACCAATATCCCTGATGAATATTGATGCAAAGATCCTCAAGAAAATACTGGCAACCCAAATGCAGCAGCACGTCAAAAAGCTTATCCACTGTGATCAAGTGGGCTTCATCCCTGGAATGCAAGGCTGGTCCAACATATGCAAATCAATAAACATAATCCAGCATATAAAGAGAATCAATGACAAAAACCATATGATTATCTCAATAGATGAAGAAAAGGCATTCGAGAAAATTCAACAATACTTCATGCTAAAAATTATCAATAAATGAGGTATTGACAGAATGTATCTGAAAATAAGAAGAGCTATCCATGACAGACCCACAGCCAATAGCATACTGAATGGGCAAAAACTGAAAGCATTTCCCTTGAAAACTGGCACAAGACAGGGATGCCCTCTC
>NW_016827177.1:0-8546 GCF_001698545.2 Rhinopithecus bieti | reverse complement strand
AAAAAACGCTCATCATCACTGGCCATCAGGGAAATGCAAATCAAAACCACAATGAGATACCATCTCACACCAGTTAGAATGGCAATCATTAAAAAGTTAGGAAACAACAGGTGCTGGAGAGGATGTGGAGAAATAGGAACACTTTTACACTGTTGGTGGGAGTGTAAACTACTTCAACCATAATGGAAGACAGTGTGATGATTCCTCAAGGATCTAGACCTAGAAATACCATTTGACCCAGCCATGCCATTACTGGGTATATACCCAAAGGATTATAAATCGTGCTGCTATAAAGACACATGCACACGTATGTTTATTGCAACACTATTCACAATAGCAAAGACTTAGAAGCAACCCAAACATCCATCAATGACAGACTGGATTGGCACATATACATCATGGAATACTATGCAGCCATAAAAAAGGATGAGTTAATGTCCTTTGTAGGGACATGGATGCAGCTGGAAACCATCATTCTTAGCAAACTATGGGAAGAACAGAAAACCAAACACCACGTGTTCTCACTAATAGGTTGGAATTGAACAATGAGAACTCTTGGACACAGGAAGTGGAGCATCACACACTGGGGCCTGTTGTGGGGTGAGGGGAGGGGGGAGGGAGAGCATTAGGAGATATACCTAATGTAAATGACAAGTTAATGGATGCAGCACACCAACGTGTCACATGTATACATATGTAACAAACCTGCAAGTTGTGCACATGTACCCTAGAACATAAAGTATAACAAAAAAAAATTAGCCAGGAGTGGTGGCAGGTGCCTGTAGTCCCTTCCTTATGATTAGGTATAAACTAGGTTTCTACCTAACTCCAACCCTTCCACCTGGGAAGCACTCAAGGATGTCACTACGTGCTTCATCCCTTCTGCACCATGTTTTCTCCCTCACTAGAGGATCTTTCCCATAAGCAAACAAAATGATATATTTTCTCCCACATTAAAGCAAAACAACAGAAAACAAAAAGCAAAACAATAAGAACCTCAAAGACTCCAACTGTCATTTAACCCCTTTTATTCTTCATACCCAATTTATCTTTTTATCATAGCAAAACTCTTTACATAGTAGTTTATATTTATAATTTCCATTTCTTTGCCATCCCATTTCTCCTCAACCTACTCCAATCAGGATTTTGTTCTCACCTCAAAATTGCACTTCATGTTACAGAAATTCATGTTACCAAGTAGTCATGTCTCAGTCTTCATCTTCTTTGATTTCTGAGCAGCATTTGGTAAAAAGGGTCAAATGCTTGTCTTTACAACACTTTGACTAAGGTTCTGAGACACCACACTTTTCTTGTTTTGCTCTTAAGACATAAGATAATTATTATTCAGTATCACTTGTTGACTCATCCTCACCTCCTTGACTAATAAATTTTGGAATATTTCAAGAATTATTCCTTAAAACTCTTTTCAGTTCATACTGTCTTCTTAGATTATTCTTTCTAGTTGCATGACTTTTACACTCTACCTTTATATGCCTGACTCCAAAATTTATATCTCCAACATCAACTCACCCTTGACCTTCAGACTTATATTTCTGACTGCCTATTTAACATTTCTACCTGGATGACTTATAGGCATCTCAAATCTGACGTGTTCAAAAATAAATAATTGCTCACAACCCCACCTCCTAATAACAACTCCCACACCTCTTTTAGTCATCCCTGCCGCAGTAACGTAACCATTTGCCAGTTGATTAGATCCAAAACCTAATAAGCCTTCTTGACTTCTCTTGATCTCTCATATCCTGTATCAATTCTGTTAGTGAATTCTGTTGGCTTGTTGTTGGCTCTAACTTAAAAATATAGCTAGAATGTGACCACATTGTACTACTTATATTGCCACTATCCTGGCCCAAATCTCCGTTACATCTTGCCTAAACTAGAGCAATATTCTCTTAATTGGTATCCTTGAAAATTGTTTCACTTTCCTATTTAAAACTCTTCATAAAACTTAGAATAGTAAACACAATCAATACCATAACAGGCCCTATTTCTTTAGAAATATTGTGATAAAGAAACCTGGCAAGCTTTACATCATCCAACACTTCCAATATTTATTTGATTGCAAAAGTAACTTTTTCATCCCAAGAATAATTATTAATTTCCTACAGAGCAACTGTTCTATATAAGACTGTTTGGAAAACAATGGGCTAGACATTTATGTTGTACTAAAATTAGAAATATGCTCTGTTTTTATGGTAATTTGGCTCTTATAATCTGATTTTCTACTCCTTGGCTACTATATAATTTAACAGAATATGTCTGAAGTAGCAGAATTTTACAACAACCCAAAAATGTGTTTTGTTATTTAAAATTTTTGCCATATATTGTGTTTCAATGGTTGATGCACAACCTCAAGAAGCAGTGTATCCCAGAGAAGCAGAACTGTAACTTTACCTGTTTCTAAGAATGTTGCTATTCCCGTGAACATGACTGTAAAAAAAAGTGTTGAATATAATTTTTCTTAAACATAAATATTTTTCACTTCAAAAAACTGAAGTCACATCCAAAAGTTTTAATCATTCAGCAGCACTTACTAAATTCAATAAATTATGAAATCTCACGGCAATAGGTAGTCAAAATGAGAGTTAGAGGAAAGTACTGTGAGCAAATCAGGGAGCTAAGTTTTGAAACCAATTTGCCAGTTTTGCACTCATTAACTGCATACAGGAAGAAATTCTTTTCTCAAGGCCTCAGCTTTTATATGTAACAAATAAATTTAAGGTGTACAGTTGGCCTATAAGTCACATTTTTCCTCTGATATTTAATAATTCTAGCTAAATATGTGAAATCCCTAATGTTCGTGGTTGGAAGACAGCATTTGCAAAAAATTTAAGTTTTCTCAATGAAGCAACAATAACAAAAAAAATCCTTCTATAGTATGTCAAATTTCACTGGGTACTATATGGTATAATTTTTTATTTTTACTTAGATGTTTGCTTTTCTTTTGTCACTTTATTTATATGTTACTCATTACATTCAGTCATAATAATGTAGTTAATCCTGGTCCAATGTTACCACATATCACAGGTGACAGTTATTAGTCTACCAATTATGCCTAGGAGTGTGATCAATCAGGCTGAGACATCTGTTACTGCACTGATTGCCAGAGGTGACTTGGATGATCAGGCTTGTGAAATAGGTGGCCCCATACTACTTTGCTGCCCCAAGTACATCTGTCTCAAAGCTTACACTGCTGGAAGGGGATGATCATCCCTATTAAAGGAGGATCATTCTCTGGCCAGGAATAGAGAAATAGGGAATGCATGTTTAGGGGTTCACTTTCCTGCTTCAACCTCACACAAGCTCTTGAACTCAATGACTCGTTACTATAATGTATTCTGCATTCAGTCACCCACTCTCTCCATGGCCTGAGGTGAAGCTAGACAGTATGTGAGAGGAAGAAGAAAGGAGTGCTTTTCTGAAATATGTAAAAATACATTTAGTGGGCCTAGCCTGTATCTTTTGATACTGGATTAGATAAACAGCTGAAAACCACATAAAGGCAAGTTTTTTGGGGGGAAAAAAAAGAAAAAAAAAAAAACCTCAGGTTTTATTCTACATATATGTTGTAGTTACTTGTGACTATCAAGGTCAGGATTACATCTAAATTCACTCAGGGTTACGTCTAAATTCCCAAATTGATTTGACTACTCATGTATCAAGTTAAACAGAAATCAAATCAATAGGTGAATATAGACAGAACTTGAATCAAACCATCAAATTATTGAAATAACTAATTAAACATACTATTTTTTCAATGACTTGAGCAACTGTGTGACTGTGTGGATAAAATTATCCTGGAATTTTGAAACGATATATCATAAATTTACTAACCCTACATAGCAGATTCATGTGAGAATTTTCAAGCAGTTTGGAACCAGGTAAGTAATTTTTGTGCCATAAAATTAAATCCACATGAGTAGTTCATTTTTGTCAGCATTTCTGAAGGCATGTAGCATAAATATGCTATATGTGGAATAAATGAAAAGTATAGAAAGATTCTTAGTGATCTGGAGGAATTTACTATTTTTAAAAAGATATATAGAAGGAAAACTTTATGATTTTGTATCAGGCAGTGAGGCTTAGGCACAAAATCAAAATCAGATTCTGTAAAAGGAAAACAATGGTCAATTGTACTTAATTTTAAAAATATTTTGCACTACAAAGACACTGTTAAGAGAACTACAGTTTAAATTACAGACCGGGGAAAATATTAGCAAACATAATCATAAAAGACTTGTACCCAGAATATATAAATAATATTCAAAACTCAAAATAATTAAAAAGAAACATTTTTAAAGGTAAGAAAGACATGACCAGACACTTCACGAAAAAAGAAAACAAAAATCATAAATGAGCACATAAAAATAAGTCCTATAACATTAGTCTTTGAGAAAATGCAAATTGAAATCAAAATGAGATACTATCATATTTTATCCTATTAGAATGGCTAAAATAAAACTAACTGACAATATCAAGTGCTGACATTCTTGACATTGATGACGGGGATGCAAAATAGGACAAAATCTCTGGAAAGCAGTTTGGAAGCTTCCCATAGTATTAAATATACACTTTCCATGTGACATTGTTATTGCACTCCTAGAGGTAAACTCAGGTAAATGGAAAACTGATATTCACATAAACATCTGAACATCAACGTTTATAGTGTCTCCTTTTATAGTTTAAAATTTTTTAAAAAAACAAGAAAATATTTTCTATCACAAGAACAGAAAAAAAAAATGTAGTTCTTCTATACATTGGAATACTACTCAACAATAGAAAATCAAACTATTGATGTACACAGCAGCATGGATAAATCTCAAATGCATTATACTAAGTGAAAATAGGCCCACTCAAAAGGTAATATAATATATTATTACATTTCTATAAATAGCAAAGGAAACCATAATTATGGAGAACAGATGAGTGCTTGCTAGGGTCTGGGAGAAAAGAGGTTGTTGACTATGAAGGGGAAGTATGAGATCATTTTTGTGATTGTAGAAGTATTCTATGTCTTGGTTATGCTGGTGGTTATACAATAGTATCCATCTGTAAGATCACATGGAGCTATACAACAAAAGGCTGAATTTTACCTCATGTAATCTATATTTCATTTTTTAAAATACGTGAAAAACACAGGAATGCAGACTAGCTTTTCAGATGTGAATTATTAGCAATTATAGAGATATTTTTGGCTTTGTGAGCATTTGATAATGTAGTAGCTGTGAGAAGTAGATGGGAACCAATATCTGGTTGCTAAGTCTTGCTTTGCTACTATGTATCCTTAGAGGACAAAATATATAATTTTATGTTCCACAATTTTCCTCATATGTAGAGTGGGGATAATAATTACTTCCACATTTATTTCACAGGGTTATTTTGAGGACCAAAGTTGTCAATGGATGTGAAAATTCTTAGAAAATAATAAAGATCAAAATTTTATAAAGTGAGAAAATTTTACTAAAGTACTTACATTTGATAGGTATGCAATAAAAGATTGTAGAATAAAGATGATATAACTCTAATGGGATCTTTCTCTTATTAAATCAATTATTTTATCATAGATCTGTCTCCTCCTGCTCTTTAGCATACTCTTCAACAACAAAAAGAAAAATCACTGAAAGCTTACTCAGTGCCAAGAAATAAACAAAGTATTGGAAATGTATACATGAATGAAGCACACACCCCACTATAAAAGAGCTCACAGTCTCAAGAGCCCACACAAGAGAAAATAATAACAACAATGTTTGTGAAACATTTCTTCTTAGCCCGGAATGATTTTTAAAATTCATGTGCATTAATTTGAGCATCTTGACAATCTTTACTATTTTCCTCACCATTTTATAGATACTTGCTAAAGATTTAAGTTAGAAATATTGGAGCCAGAAGTCAAACCCAAATATTCTGCCTCATTAGACAATGTTCTTCACTGCTATATCCTTCATCATGTACTACCTCCACACTTTCCACCAAGTTTTTTTCTAAAGACCTTGTCTGGGCTGGAGTTGTTAAAGATCCCACAGAAGAAGTAAAACTTGAGCTGAATAGAGAACCAGACTGGAATTGGCTAGCTAGAGATAAGGGGAAAATAATAGTTCAAGTGCCAAGAAAGCCAAATTCAGCATATATCTGACAGAGGCCTGGATTTCTTTCAAATGGATGTGATTGCTTTTAAAAGCTATACTGGGTAGTTCTCCTCTGAAGGAAGAAAAAAGGTGAAAGTGTATGGTCAAGTTTTAAGAGGAAAAGAGAAGAAGAGGCAGGACTTCTCTGAACACCCAAGGGAAGAGGCTGTGGTGCAAAGAAAAAAAGAAGCAAAAGTCTGACTGAAATCAACCCCAAAGGAACTTAAAGCTCAGTGGAAAGGGTAAGTGGGAGTAGGTCTGTGCTCCTCACAACTCTGACAATCTGCTGATTACTCAAGTATTGGAGAGACCTATACCCCTGCAACTCAGAACAACAATATTGGGGGTGATTAGAGATCTTCATGGGAACAGAGAACTAGGTGGTCAGCTCGTGTGGCCATGCCACATCCCTCCTTAAACACAGGCTGAGACATCAGATGCCATACTGTTTATGCACCCATTGTGTCACTGCCCTTCCCAGGAATCTTTTGCTTTTGAGCCACTGCACCACCACACCACCCGCAACCATACCACACAATCCACTCTGAGTTTGGCAAGGATAGAGAACCAGTGGGTCCCTAGTGAGTTGTAGGTCCCCTGAATATTTAATCTTAATAATGGAAACCCTTTAGGGATGGAGGAGTACAGCCTGCCAAGACCACCCATAGGACAAAGGAAACATGGATATGGCAGCAGCCGCTTAAGGGGCACTATCAAAGCCTGGGAATAGACATGGAGAGGGAGCCAACTCCTTTCCCCATCCCACTCACCAATGCACTGTTGCAGACACATCAGTGGGTCTTCCCATTGATGCCCATTGAGTATGCCCTGAATGAAACTGCTCTTCACACGTTTCTGGTAGCTCTACCCCTACCAAAGGAAAACACACTCTTCGTGAATGTGCTTTTCACACTTCTCAGGCAGCTCCACTCCCAATGAGAGTGAGCACACTGAGGAAGATCGTACCTTCTGGATCTTACTCTTAATCGTTATCTACTGGACTGCAACCTGAATTATACCACCAAAGAAAAATGCCTCACTACAACAAGCAGCATTTGGTAAATAAATCACATTAATATATCTGCAGCCAAGGTAACCCTACAAAGCACTGGCTCTCTGAAATCACCCAGAAATAAAGTCAATTGATCATACACAACGTACACCACCATCATAGCCTCAAGGGAAAAAATAAATACAAATCCCCATTCAAACAATACCAAACTCAAAAAAAAAAAAAAAAAATTAAGGAAGAAAGAAGCTTAGGTTCCCTCATATGAGAAGAAAACAGCACAATAACTCTGGCAATTAAAAAAAGCCAGAATGTTTAATCACCACCAAAGGATTGCCTTAGCTTCCCCACAGTGGATCCTAACCAGATTGAAATGTTTGAAATGAGAGAGATAGAAATCAGAATATGAATGACAAGGAAACTCAACGAGATCCAAGGAAAAGTCAAAATCCAATACAAAGAAGCAAGGAAAATGATCCAAGCTTTGAAAGAAGATATAGCTATAATAAGAAATAACCAAACATAACTTTTGGAACTAAAAAATTTACTACAAGAATTTCAAAATACGAATTGAAAGACTTAACAACAGACTAGACCAAGCAGAAGAAAAAGTTAAAGAACTTGAATACTGGTCCTTTCAATGAACCCAGTTAGACAAAAAAAAGTTTTTTAAAAAATGAACAATATCTTTGAGAAATATGGGATTATGTAAAATGACAAAACCTGTGACTTACTGGCATTCCTGAAAAGAAGAAGAGAAAGTAAGCAAATTGGACAACATATATGAAGGTATAATTCAGAAAAATATACCCAATCTTGCTATAGATGTTAACAGGCAGATGAAGGAAATTCAGAGAACTCATGTAAGTTTCTATACAAGATGACCATCCACCAGGCACATAGTTGTCAGACTTTCCAATTTCAAGATGAAAGAAAAAAAAAAATCTTAAATGCAGCTAGAGAAAATAGTCAAATACCCATAAAGAGAATCCCATCAGACTAATAGCAGATACCTCAGCACAATGCTTACAAGCCAGAAGAGATTGAGGGTCTATCCTTAGAATTCTTGAAGAAAAGAAATGCCAGCCAAAAATTTCATAGCCTACCAAACTAAGTTTCAAAAACTAAAGAGAAATACAGTCTTTCTAAGACAAGCAAATGTTAAGAGAATTTGTCATGACCTGACCCTCCATACAGGAGCTGCTTAAGGGGATTCTCAGTATAGACACAAAAGAATGATGCCTGTTACCACAATAGCACACATAAGTACATATCCCAAGACTCAATAAAGCAACTACCGAATGAAGACTACAAAACTATTAGGTAAAAACATTATGAAGGAAATAAACTCACATATAAATATTAACTTTGAAAGTAAATGGCCTACATGC
>NW_016827176.1:0-277 GCF_001698545.2 Rhinopithecus bieti | reverse complement strand
TTTTAGAGATGGAGTCTCGCTCAGTTGCCCAGGCTAGAGTGCAGCGGCGTGATCTCAGCTCACTGCAAGCTCTGCCTCCCAGTTTCATGCCATTCTCCTGCCTCAGCCTCCCAAGTAGCTGGGACTGCAGGTGCCTGCCAACATGCCTGGCTAATTTTTTATATTTTTAGTAGAGATGAGGTTTCACCGTGTTAGCCAGGATGGTCTCAATCTCCTGACCTCATGATTCACCTCCCAAAGCGCTGGGATTACAGGCAAAAAAATTTATTTCTCAGTC
>NW_016827175.1:0-1035 GCF_001698545.2 Rhinopithecus bieti | reverse complement strand
GGTTGAAGTGAGAGGATCGCTTGAGTCCAGGAGTTTGAAGCTGCAGTGAGCTGTGATTGTGCCACTGTACTACAGTTTAGGTGACAGAGCAAGACTCTGTCTCCAAAAAAAAAAAAAAAAAAAAAAAAGGCCTCATCTAAAACTTGTATCTTCTAGAACTATGAACTATAGATGGTCAGACCTTCTTATTTTTATGTTAGCAGATTTTTTTTCTGTAGATAATTTTTCAGCATTATGATTATATGACCAACATGCCAATATAATTTCACATTTTAGCCTTTGAGTCTGCTGGTTCACTCATCTTAACAGTCTCCATACTCTAAAATTCTAGAGTAGTCCAAGGAACATTCCTAAGATTATTTTGCCATTTGCTTTGTGCAGATTTTGAGTCTTTTTCTGTCTTAAGTTTGAATTATTTCCAGTCTCTGAATATTAATAAAACAAACCAACCCTATTAATATATACGCTGTTCTACACATTCTCTTACTTTTTGAGAACTCTTTTGTCCCCTGCCCTTACCACCATCCTACCCTTTGCCATATGGAGTGGGGAATGTATTGTTTGTTAGGTTTTATTTTTTTTTATTTATTTATTTATTTTTTTTATTTTTATTTTTTTCTTGAGAAGGAGTCTCGCTCTGTCGCCCAGGCTGAAGTGCAGTGGCTGGATCTCAGCTCACTGCAAGCTCCGCCTCCCGGGTTTACGCCATTCTCTTGCCTCAGTCTCCCGAGTAGCTGGGACCACAGGCGCCCGCCACCTCGCCTGGCTAGTTTTTTCTATTTTTTTTAGTAGAGACGGGGTTTCACCGTGTTAGCCAGGATGGTCTCGATCTCCTGACCTCGTGATCCGCCCGTCTCGGCCTCCCAAAGTGCTGGGATTACAGGCTTGAGCCACCGCGCCCGGCCTTGTTAGGTTTTAAATAAGCGAATTTGCCTTCTCTGTACTGAAGAAACCTTTATTTTTAAAAACTGATTATGGCCTCTAGGCACCAAATCTTAAACATTTTTGTGACTTATCTGTTGAGTTTATTATAGA
>NW_016827174.1:37537-39601 GCF_001698545.2 Rhinopithecus bieti | reverse complement strand
CTTCCTTCCTTTCCTTCCTTCCTTCCTTCCTTCCTTCCTTCCTTCCTCTCTCTCTTTCTTTCTCTTTCTTTTCTTTCCTTTTGTTTTGAGACAGGGTCTTACTCTGTCACCCAGGCTGGTGTGCAGTGACACGATCTCAGCTCACTGCAACCTCCACCTCCCAGACTCAAGGGATCTTCCCACCTCACCCTCCCAAGTAGTTGGGACTGTAGGCACGCACCACCACACCTGGCTAATATTTTTGTATTTTTTTGTAGAGACAGGATTTTGCTATGTTGCCCAGGTTGGTCTCAAACTCCTGGGCTCAAGTGATCCACCCACCTCTGCCTCCCAAAGTGCTGGGATTACAGGTGTGAGCCACAGGGCCCAGCCAAGTGTGAGGTTTCTAAGCTATTTGGTGCCCTGTTTTCTAGATTGTGAATTCTCCAAGTCAGTTTTTTATTTTCTACCTGGGTATAAGGTCTCCGGGCTTTTTGTGTTTTTGCTATCCAGGAGATGGGGACTCTCAACCTTTGTGAACCTCCTTCCCTGATGGTCAGGTTTTAATATTCTGAGAGTGTAATGTCCCTGAGTGTGGAGGCTCTGTCATTTTAAAGGCTTTTTTTTTTTTTTTTTTTGACATTTTTTGAGATGGAGTCTCACTGTCGCCCAGGCTGGAGTGCAGTGGTGTGATCTCAGCTCACTGCAGCCTCCACCTCCTGGGTTCAAGTGATTCTCCCACCTCAGCCTCCTGAGTAGCTGGGACTACAGGCGCACACCACCACACCTGGCTAATTTTTTTTTATTTTTAGTAGGGACAGGGTTTTACAATGTTGGGCAGACTGGTCTCGAACTCCTGGCCTCAGGTGATCCACCTGCCTCGGCCTCCCAAAGTGCTGGGATTACAGGCATGAGCCACCGCACCCAGCCTGTTTTTTGTTGTCTGAAACAGAGTTTTGCTCTGTTGCCTGGGCTGGAGTGCAGTGGTATGATCCCAGATCCTTGCAACTCCCACCTCCCAGGCTCAAGTGATCCTCCTGCCTCAGCCTCCTGAGTAACTGGGACCACCACGCCTGGCTAATTTTTTGTGGTTTTGGTAGAGACGGGATTTCACCATGTTGGTCAGGCTGGTCTCCAACTTCCAACTTCAAATGACCTGCACACCTCTCCCTCCCAAAGTGCTGGGATTATAGCTGTGAGCCACCGTGCCTGGTCTGAGCTTCTTATTTTTATTTTTTATTTTTTATTTTTTAAATCAATGAGGTCTTGCTTTGTCACCTAGGATGGAGTGCAGTGGTATGATCATAGCTCACTGTAGCCTTGAACTCCTGGGCTCAATCGATCATCATACTTCAGCCTCCCAAGTAGCTGGGACTACAGGCACATGCTACCACACTTGTCTTGAGTTTCTTATTTGTATTATTTGTTTATTATCTGTCTCTGTCCTGTGAGAAAGTGACATTCATGAAGGCAGAGGCTTTGTCTCGTTGCTGTGCTGCTGTGTCCCCAGCAGCTAGAACATAGCCTAGTACAGAGCTAAGCAGTTCATAAACATCCATGGAATAAATACATGCATGAATTAATTAATGGATCTGGCAGAATATCAAAGGAGTAGCCCCAGCCCAGCTCAGCCCTCAAGATAATTCTATTAACTGGGTGCAGTGGCACGTGCCTGCAGTGGCACGTGCCTGCAGTTGCAGCTACTCAGATGGCTGAGGTAGGAGGATCCCGTGAGCTCAGGAGTTGGAGGCTGCAGTGAACCATGATTGCACCACTGCAATCCAGCTTGAGCAACAGAGCGAGACCCTGTCTGAAAAAAAGATAGGCTGGGCGTGGTGGCTCACACCTGTAATCCCAGCACTTTGGGAGGCTGAGGTGGGAGGATTGCTTGAGCCCAGGAGTTGCCAGGTGTGGTGGCCCATGCCTGTGGTCCCAGCTACCTGGGAGGCTAAGGCAGGACAATAGCTTGAGCCCAGGAGGTCGAGGCTGCAGTGAGCTGTGATCACGCCTTTGCATTCCATCCTGGGTGATAGAGCGAAACACTGTCTCAAAAAAAAAAAAAAAAAAAAAAAAAAAAAAAAAAAA
>NW_016827174.1:22937-33911 GCF_001698545.2 Rhinopithecus bieti | reverse complement strand
AATTTTTGTATTTTTGGTAGAGACAGGGTTTCACCATGTTGGCCAGACTGGTCTCAAACTCCTGACCTCAGGTAATCCACCTGCCTCAGCTTCCCAAAGTGCTGGGATTACAGGCGTGAGCCACTGCACCTGGCCCAACACTTTGGGAGGCCAAGGTGAGTGGATCACTTGAGCTCAGGAGTTGAAGACCAGCCTGGGCAACATGGCCAACCCTGTCTCTATAAAAAATACAAAAATTAGCTGAGTGTGGTGGTGCATGCCTGCTGTCCCAGATACTTGGGAGGCTGAGGTGGGAGGATTGCTTGAGCCCAGGAAGTTGAGGCTGCAGTGAGCCGAGAACATGTTACTGCACACCAGTCTGGGTGACAGAGCAAGACCATGTCTAAAAAAAAAAAAAAAAACAACATGCACACACACACACACACACACACACACACACGCACATATATATATGGTATAAAATTACCTTCAGGCTATGTGTATAAGGTGAATGTGAAACATAAATGAATTTTGTATTTAGACTTGAGTTTCACCCCAAGATATCTCATTATGTATGTATAAATATTCCAAAATCCAAAAAAATCCAAAATGTAAAACACTTCTGGTCCCAAGCATTTTGAATAAGGGATACTCTAACTGTACCACAATTTGTTTAGCCATTCATCTGTTGATGGACATTTGGACTGGTTCCACCTTTTGGCTATTGTGAATACCGCTGCTATGAACATGTGTTAGATGTACTTGAGTATCAGTTTTCAGTTATTTTGGGTATATACTTAGGAGTGGAATTGCTAGATCATATGATGATTCTGTTTATCTTTTTTTTTTTTTTGAGACGGAGTCTTGCTCTGTCGCCCAGACTGAAGTGCAGTGGTGCGATCTCAGCTCACTGCAACCTCCGCCTCCCAGGTTCAAGCGATTCTCCTGCCTCAGCCTCCCAAGTAGCTGGGACTACAGGCACATGCCACCACACCCAGCTAATTTTTTGTATTTTTAGTAGAGATGGGGTTTCACCATGTTAGCCAGGATAGTCTCAATCTCCTGACCTCGTGATCCACCCGCCTCGGCCTCCCAAAGTTCTGGGATTACAGGCGTGAGCCACCACGCCCGGCCTCTATTGTTACCTTTTAGAGGAATTGCCCAACTATTTCCACAGTGGCTGAACCATTTTGTATTCCGACCAGCAATGTGTGAGGGTCCCAGTTTCTAAACATCCTTGCCAACACTTATTTTCTGTTTTGCTGATTATAGCCATCCAAGTGGTGATGAAGTGGTATCTCATTTTGGTTTTGATTTGCCTTGCCCTAATGACTGGTGATGTTGAGCATCTTTTCATGTGCTTCTTAGCCATTTGTATATCTTCTTTGAACGAATATCCATTAAAGTCCTTTGCTCATTTAAAAAATCAGGTTGTTTTTGTTTTTGTCATTGAGTTGTAAGAGTTCCTTATATATTCTGGATACATGACCCTTGTCAGATATATGATTTACAAATACTTCCTCCTATTCTATAGGTTATCTTTTCAGTTTCTTAATACTGTCCTCTGATACACAGAAGTTTTCAATTTTGATGAAGTCCAATTTATCTGTTTGTTGTTGTTGTTGTTGTCTGTACTTTTGGTGTCATAGCTAGGAATCCATTGTCCAATCCAAGAGCATGAAAATTTTCTAGAGCCTTTTCTTGGGGTGGGGTTCAGTTCATGGCTCTCAGTAGCTTGGAAAATTTTTGTTCCACTTTCAGATGGACATTGCCACTGCTCATCTTCACTTCCTGACCTCCAGCCCCACCCTGGCTCTAGGCCACCCTGCTGTCCAGGATCCACCCCTGGATGCTCAATCACCAATAGACCAAGTCAACTATGCTGCCTCTGGCTGCCAAACAGCTGCAGTGAATAAACGTAGACTTGGTTGAATGTGTTTAGGACTACCTGGGAAAGAAACCCGAAATTTGAAAGGGTAACTCAACGTTTCCTCAAATCCTCAAGAATTCAGCACATTGATTTTGTAGCAAGTCAGCTTTTATCATTTGGATTCTAGGAGATTTGATGATTTGGTGAATTGGTCATTTAGTCAATTGGGTTTTAAAAAGAAAGTGCTGGGGCAGATCACGAGGTCAGGAGTTCGAGGCCAGCCTGGCCAACATGGTGAAGCCCCATCTCTACTAAAAAATACAAAATTTAGCCAGGTGTGGTAGTGGGTGCCTGTAATCCCAGTTACTCAGGAGGCTGAGGCAGGAGAATTGCTTGAACCCAGGAGGTGGAGGTTGCAGGCTGAAGCAGGAGGATTGTTTGAGATCAGGAGTTCGAGACCAGCCTGGGCAAATATAAAGAAACCTCGTCTCTACAAAAAAAAAAAAAAAATTAAAAATTAGCCTGGATGGTGGTGCACACCTCATAGTCCCAGCTACTTGCAAGGTTGAGGTAGGAGGATTGCTTGAGCCTAGGAGGTTGAGACTGTAGTGAGCCATGATCACACCACTCCACTCAGCCAGGGCGACAGAGTGAGATCCCGTGAAAGAGAAGAGAAGAGAAGAGGAGAGGAGAGGAGAGGAGAGGAGAGGAGAGAGAAAGTCTGTGGTAGTGAAGAAGAAATAAGAATATAGACACATACCTGCTTATTTTTGCAAAAAGAAACACAGGAAGGATAAACCATAAGTGAATATGATTGTTTACCCCAGGGTCATGGTGGGCATCTGAAAACTCTGGTGGAAGTCCCTCCATTCCTGCCACTTTCAGGGTCTGTGTTGGGTGGGGGAAGCAGGAGAACCCTCTCTGGAGGGACTCTGGTCCTGGTCCTCACCCCAGGCCAGCAAAGGCCTCCTCTCAGCTAAACAGCATATCCATATTGCCGACCTGAGCAGGCATAGTTAGGGCAACATCCCCAACCAGCCCCTCTCTGCCCCGTGTCAGGTTCCTAGAAGCTGGGGGTGGTCGCAGGGAGGGTGCCTGGTGTGGGAACTGCCAGGTGCAGGCTGGCTCGGTGCCCTTGACCTCACCGGTCCTGTGACTTCACCTTCAGTCCAGTCCATCCTACCTTCCTTGGAGCTATGGATGGTGAGATCAACAGCCGGGGATGAGGGGAGATTGGAGTCTGCATCTAATACTGGGAGATCTTTTAACTCATCCAACCAATTCCTTATTGAGTGTCCTGTCCTGGGTTCTGGGGACTCCATGATGAATAGAACAGACATAAATCTCTGCTCTCAGACAGCTGTTATTCTGGTGGGGGCAGCAGTGACGATGTCAGGTAGTGAGTAATGCCCTGAAGAAAATGAAGCAGGGAGGTGAGGTGGAGCAGACTGAGGTGGGTGGGCACTCACCAGTGGTGAACAGGGAAGGCCTCACTGAGGTGACACATGACCTGAGACTGGAACCTTAAGCTGAAGGAGCCAGCTGTGCATCAGTCTGGGGGATGGGTGTTCTAGGCAGGGACAGTGAAAAGGTCCTGAGATGGGAATGAACTTGGCTAGTAACAAAGTTCCAATAAGGGCAAAAATACTTGGGGCTCAGATTTTGCCAGGCACACACTTCAGTTTGGCCCAATCTGGTTGTGCTGGGGGAGCAGGGTGAAGGGGAAAGGAGGGAGGTGAGAGGCTCTCCTGAAGTGGGGCAGGTGCAGGTGACAGCAGGAAAGGCCTTGAGCACAGGAGGTAGGTATGGGTTTATGGCACTTGGGTGACTCTGCTGGAGTGGGGCCACTATAGAGTTATGCCTTGAGGGCTGGGAAAGTCAGGGTTGGAACTGGAGAGGGGATGGTGGACAGGTAGAGTAAGGTCTTCCTGAACCCTTGGGAGAGCCCCAAGGGGCCACCTCACTTCTCTCTCTCCCTCCTTCCTCCTTCCTTCCTTCCCTCCCTCCTTGGAAGCCCTGCTTTTGAGGAGATCCATGGGTGCAGGTGGCAGGTGCCTCTCACCCAGTGGGTCACTCCTGTGGTACATGCCTGAGGCTGCAAGATGGCAGTCTTGGCTTGTGGGAATAGGTGGGGAGAAGATTCTAGATCAAGGTGTTCTTGCCAGCTCTTTCTCTGTCTCTTCAGTCAGAGGCACAGATGCACAGACAGAAGCCAGCACAGGCACAGCCTCTAAGTCACTCAGATACCTACATACAGTGACCATACAATACCCCCCAACACACACACACATACACACACACAAACCCACAGCACACAAGCACAGACACAAACACACACACACTTTGACATATGGCAGCAGCAAACAGAGACATATATGGGCACAGTCACTCAGAGATACCCAGTACAGTAACCATCAGTCACTCACAAAGAGACACAAGTCACACTGAGACCCACCTGCCATATAGAGACACACAGTCCATTAGCATAGACACGGGCAGAGCCACACACAGACTGACATACAGTGATATCAAACACAGACCTGTGCAGATGCAGCCACATAGGTACACACACACAAGCAGAGGTACTGAAAAGCAAAGGGGCATGCAGGCAGGGCTCACACCCACCCAGACATGGCTAAATAAGTTATCCCAAAACACACTGTACTGTAGAAGGGAATATAGTCATGCACATCAGTGATACACAGTGTTCCTTTTGGGGCTGTAGCAACCATTGGTGATCACTGCTACATCCAGGGTTTCTTTAGAAACCAAGTTGGAAGCTGGGCACAGTGGCTCATGCCTGTAATCCCAGCATGTTGGGAGGCCAGGGCAGGAGGATCGCTTGAGGCCAGGACTTCAAGACCATCTTGGGCATCATGGTGAGACCCTGTCTCTAATATATATATATACATATATATGTTAACAGGGCATGGTGGTGCATGCCTGTAGTCTCAGCTACTTGGGAGGCTGAGGTGGAGGATCACTTGAGACCAGGAGTTCAAGGTTGTGGTGAGCCATGATTGCACCACTGCACTCCAGAAAAAGAAGCTAAGCTGTAGTTTTGCCTGTTGGGTTAAATGAAGTAAGAGAGGAACAATGAAAAAAGAGGAACTACAATTATGGACTCTAGAATTTAAGCTGGGTAAGGAGGGAAGTGAGGACATGAGAGAGGTGTGAAACACTGAAAAGGTAGTAGGATCAATAAATTGTAGGTCCTAATGGGGTCAAAGGGTGTGATGGTTAATTTTAGTTGTCAATTTGACTGGGCCACAAAGTGCTTCTTGTTCTTATGACTTCATCCTCTGCTGGCCTAGAGGTGGTAATCCCAGAGGAGGGAAGGCTTCCACCGGGAGACACAACAATGATTCCATTGAACTAGAAGTTCAGTCTGTGGCTACTTTGGGCTCCTTGTGTCTTTGTTTTTTCTTTTCTTTTCTTTTTTTTTTTGAGACAGAGTCTCGCTCTGTTGCCCAGGCTGCAGTGCAGTGGCACAATCTCAGCTCACTGCAACCTCCACCTCCCAGGTTCAAGTAATTCTCCTGCCTCAGCCTCCCAAGTAGCTGGCACTACAGGCATGCACCACCATGCCCGGCTAATTTTTATATTTTTAGTTGAGAGGGAGTTTCACCATGTTGGCCAGGGTGATCTCGAACTCCTGACCTCAGGTGATCTGCCCACCTCGGCCTCCCAAAGTGTTGGGATTTCAGGCGTGAGCCACTACACCCGGTCTCCTTGTGTCTTTGAATCAATAGGCAAAGAAGGGAGTTATGCTGGCTGGGGTGATCCATCCTGCCTACCAAGGGGACATTGGACTACTACTCCATAATGGAGGGAAGAAAGAGTATTCTGGAATGCAGGCAATCCCTTAGGGCATCTCTAAATATTACCATTCCCTGTGATTAAGGTCATTGAAAAACTACAACCCAATCCAGGCGGGACTACAAATGGCCCAGACCCTTCAGGAATGAAGGTTTGGGTCACCCCACCAGGCAAGAACCATAACCAGCTGAGGTGCTTGCTGAAGGCAAAGGGAGTATGGACTGGCTAGTGGAAGAAGGTAGTTATGAACACCAGCTATGACCACATGACTGGTTACAGACATGAGGATGGTAATTGGTATGAGTATTTCTTCCTTACTAAAAAATTATTTTTGGCTGGGCGCAGTGGCTCATGCCTGTAATCCCAGCACTTAGGGAGACTGAGACAGGTGGATCACTTGAGGTCAGGAGTTCAAGACCAGCCTGGCCAATATGGTGAAACACTGTCTCTACTAAAAATACAAAATTAGCCAGGCGTGGTGGTGGGTGCCTGTAATCCCAGCTACTTGGGAGGCTGAGGCAGGAGAATTGCTTGAACCCAGGAGGCGAGTTGACCTCAGGTGATCCACCTGCCTGGGCCTCTCAAAGTGCTGGGATTACAGGTGTGAGCCACTGTGCCCGGCCCGCTCTCTTATTCTTATATCATGTAATATAAGATGTATTAACTTTACATCATAGTATTAAGTTATACAATATCAAGGAAAAGAATAAATGTCGCTCAAGGACTTCACATCTTTTGGAGAAGGGGTTAATGCATTTTTCAATTGTGCACAGGACAGTTGTACCATGTCAGGTGGAATTATGACCTCGCTATTGTCTTTATTGGAGATTAAGTATGGTTTAAGGGGATGTGTGTAGGTGTCTCATTGCAAGAGATGGATTTGTGATGGTTAATTCTGTGTGTCGACTTGTCTAGGCCACAGGATGCCTAGATACTTGGTCAGACGTGATTCAGAATGTGTCTGTGAGGATATTTTTGGATGAGATTAACAGTTAAATCAGTAGACTGAGTAAAGCAGATTGCTGGCTCTAATGTGGGGTAGCAACATCCAATCAGTTGAAGGCCTGAATAGAACAAAAGGCTGACCACCCCTCATCTCCCCAGCTCCCCACCCCACCCAGAGAAAGATAGAATTCTGCCTGACTATTTTCTAATTGGGACATCGGCTTTTTCCTGCCTTTGGACTCAAACTGAAACATTGACTCTTCCTGGGTCTCAGGCCTGCTGGCCTTTAAGCTTGAACTACACCATTGATTCTCCTGGGTTTCAGACCTTCAGACTTGGACTGAATACACCATCAGCTCTCTTGGGTTTCCAGTTTGCCAACTCACCCTGTAGGTCCTGGGACTTCTCAGCCTTGATGATTGTATGAGCCACTTGCTTATAATAGATCTCCCCCCATATGTGGACATGTATATATCTTTACAAGTTATTGTTTCTGTTTCTGGAGAATCCTAACTAATACAATGGGGAGGTGAACTGGAAGTTGAAGAGGTAGTGGTCAACAAGTGAAAATGTTGAAATTGAGGTTATGGAGAGGCTGCAGCTATTGTTAACCACAAGGTCAATGGTACAACAGTGGTGTGCGTGGCTGAAGTGGAGTGGGCACAATATCAGTGGAGAAGAGCTCACAGAACAAAGAGTCCAGGGTTAGACTCTTAATTTTTTTTTTTTTTTTTTTTTTTGAGACTGAGTCTGTCTCTGTTGCCCAGGCTGGAGTGCAGTGGTGCGATCTCAGCTCACTGCAACTTTCACCTCCTGGATTCAAATGATTCTCATGCTTCAGCCTCCTGAGTAGCCAGGATTACAGGTGCATACCCCGACGCCTGGCTACTTTTTGTATTTTTAGTACAGATGGGGTTTTGCCATGTTTCCCAGGCTGGTCTCAAACTCCTGGGCTCAAGTGATCCACCTGCCTCAGCCTCCCAAAGTACTGGGATTATAGGCGTGAACCACCACACCCACCAGACTGTAGATTTTTAATCCCCTATTTTTTTTTTTAATAACTGCTCCTTGTGAAGCAGGGCTACCCCACAGACAGTGTGCCCAGAGTAGCCTTTATTTTTTATTTTTTTAAAAAAATAGAGACAAGGTCTTGCTATGTTGCCCAGGCTGGTCTTGAACTCCTGGACTCAAGCAATCCTCCTGCCTTAGCCTCCCAAAGTGCTGGGATTACAGGTGTGAGCCACCGTGCCTGGCCTTAATCCACTATCAATGTGTATTTTGAAATCACCAAGAGTTCTGGACAAGAGAGGTATTGGAGAGCGTGACAGTGAGCCAGGGATAAACCAAAGGGGAGTGATGAGGGGCTTAGTAGATGACTGTGATGAAGATGAGTAGAAGGCTGTGGAGTCTAATGCTTGTGCCTCAGAGGAGCTAGAGGTAGGGGGGTTCCTGAGGAGAGAGGGACCATGGTCTGGGAGGAGTGCATGAAGGGCATGGAGGACACCTATGCCTCTGGAATCACTGTGATGACAGCTGTGGAAGAGAAAACTGGCCACTACTTGAGAGTGCTGCAGTATTGTCAAGGAAGACCCACTCATGTTCCCATTGGAGCAAGAAGGCAAGCTCAATCTTCAGAGAAGAATCCTTCAGCTCTAGACTAATGGATTCTGCTGATGACTGAGTGTGAGTTCCGGAAGGCAAAGTCTAAGGATATGGGTCAGAAAAGGGCATTTGAAGACTTGTGTTTCCAACCATGATGGAGTAACAGGGACTGGATTTACTCCCCTGCCTTAAACATCTAAGAAACCAGGTAAAATAGGACCTAATTTGTTGTCTAATGTCAACATGCAACAAATAATGAACAAATAATGAAACAAAGGTTTCCAGACATTAGAAAACAGGAAGCATGGGACCATGATCCCATGAGAGAAGAGAAACAACTGAGTGAACCATATGATGGCCTGGAGAGTTTCCAGGCATATGTTGGTTGGCAGGGCAGGGCAGTGAGGAGGACTAAAAAAGAGACTTGTGGCCTCTCTGAATTTAGATGACATAGTTAAATGAGTTTCTGGCAGCGACAGCAGCCAGAATTCACAGGGCAGCATAAAGTACCATAGAGGAGAGAGCTGTACACAGAGAAAAAGCTCTGGAGATCTATAGGGGGTTCCCTTCAAGTCTTCAGCTGAATTCTGATCAGCAAACATATATGAGGAAACTATCTGAAATCCAGGTGTTACCAGTGGAGGGTCTTGGCATTTTGAAGAAAGAATTGGGCATTTTGAACAAAGTGGAGTCAACCAGGTTCTTGGCATTTTGCACAAAGAATTGGACAAAACGCACAAAGCAATGAAAGAATGAAGCCACAAAAGAATGAAGCAGGCTGGGTGTGGTGGCTCACACCTGTAATCTCAACACTTTGGGAGGTCACGGTGGGTGGACCACGAGGTCAGGAGTTTGAGACCAGTTTGGCCAACATGGTGAAATTCCATCTCTACTAAAATAGAAAATTAGCCAGGCATGGTGGTGGGTGCCTGTAATCCCAGCTACTTGGGAGGCTGAGGCAGAAGAATTGCTTGAACCTGGGAAGCGGAGGTTGCCAGATCACACCACTGCATTCCAGCCTGTGTGACAGAGAGAGACTCTGTCTCAGGAAAAAAAAGAAAAGAAAAGAAAAAAAAGAATGAAGCAACAAAAGCAAAGATTTATTGAAATGAAAGTACACTCCACAGAGTGGGAGCATGCTCCAGCAGGCAGCTCAAGAGCCACTGGTTACAGAATTTTCGGGAGTTTAAATGCCCTCTAGAGGTTTCCCATTGGTTACTTGGTTTACACTATGTAAATGGAGTAGTGGCCCACGATCAGTCTGATTGGTCATGGAAGGTGACCAATCAGAAGCTGAAGTGAAGTTACAAAGTTATACCCTCTGCAAACGTCTGGTTGATTATAGGAGGGGCCCAATCAGAGGCTGAAGTGAAGTTACAAAGTTACACCCCTATGCAAATGAAGACTAGGCCCACAGCCAGTCTGATTGGTTGTGGGAGGGGACCAATCAAAGGTACCTTCTATTTCTCATCTGTGATGCAGAAGAAGAGGGTGGGTTGCAAAGGGAGTAGCCTCTGATCTTTTTGTTATTTGGGCCTGGAAAGTTGGGGTTTTCCTTTTGATTTAGTTCTAGGAAGTCAGTGTGAATCGGCCTTAGGCTCCCTGCTTCCAGACCCTATTCTCCTGCCTGGCAGGGAAAGGCCATTGGAAAGGATCAGGAGGAATAATAATCCTCAGAGCCAGGAATACTTTATCTCCACACTAACCTGAGTGGAGAAACCTCCTAACACATAAGACATTGAGTAGAAAGCTCAGGATGCTATTGCCTCAGTACCAAACTAGCTTCAGACAAAGGCTGTGCAGGTCCTGCCTAAAAAAAAACTTAAAAGCAGACCAAGTGTGGTGGCTCATGCCTATAATCCCAGTATTTTGGGAGGCCAAGTCAGGTGGATCACTTGAGCCCAGGAGTTTGAGCCCTGGGCAACATAGTGAAACTCTGTCTGTACAAAATTACAAAAATTAGCCAGGTGTGGTAGCACACGCCTGTAGTCCCAGCTACTAAGCTCACAGGGGGCTGAGGTGAGAGGATCGCTTGACCCCAGGAGGTTAAGGCTGCAGTGAGCCATGATCACACCACTGCACTCCAGCGTGGGTGACAGAGTGAGACCATGTCTCAAAGAAAAAAACAAACAACAAAAAAGACCTTAAAAACAAGCCTCCAAAAGATCAAACTGATTAATTGTGTCTTGGACCAAAACAAATTTTCTTTTCTTTTTAGATAGGGTCTCACTCTGAGGCCCAGGCTGGAGTGGCATGATCTCGGCTCACTGCAACCTCTGCCTCCCAGGTTCAAGCTATTCTCCTGCCTCAGCCTCCTTAGTAGCCTCCCAAAGTGCAGGGATTACAGGCATGAGCCACTGTGCCCAGCCAAAACAAAACAAAAAAAATTTTAAGTACAAAAGTCAGCACCCAATAAAGTAATATTAATATGGGAGTGGGGCAGGGAAGTGCTGAGTAGAGAAGGGTGAGTCCCTGGCTAGGGGTCCACCCTGGGGTTGTGCCCACGGATCAAGGTGAGAACAGGCATTTCTGTTTTTATGCCCAAATGTTGCATTTCCCAAAACCACTCTGGCCTGCCACGCCCCCATCCTGTGCCTATAAAAACCCCGAGACCCAGCCGGGCGCGGTGGCTCAAGCCTGTAATCCCAGCACTTTGGGAGGCCGAGACGGGCGGATCACGAGGTCAGGAGATCGAGACCATCCTGGCTAACACGGTGAAACCCCGTCTCTACTAAAAAATACAAAAATCTAGCCGGGCG